>NW_012028778.1:9245-9843 GCF_000956235.1 Wasmannia auropunctata | reverse complement strand
TGACGTCACAGGGAAAGGGTTAATTAATTCGTACTTTTAATTAATTATGTAGTTTTTAAATTAATTATACAATTAAATATTATTGATTAAATATTATTTTATTATATAGTTAAATTAAATATTTTATTGCTAAATCTTTTATTTTCTGTCTCTTGCCCACCCACCCGTTCGCTTTCCCTCTTCCTCCCACGCGTAGAACCTGTTTTCTTCTCTCTCGCACTCGTTGGACCCCGTTCTAGCGAGAGTTCTCTTTCTCCCTACCACCTATGCGTTTAGGCACGCGCTTCTCTCTCCCTCCCATCCGCGTTGGGGCCCTGTTCAGGCACGCATTTCTCTCTCCCTCCCTCCGTTTTCTCTTTCGTACCCCGCTCAGGTACGCGCTTTTTCTTTCCCTATATCCCCTTAAAATTAGAAGGAGGGTAAGAAGAAAGGATACATGTGAATAATTTTTAAAACATGAGTATTTTATTTTGTAAAATGTATTATACTCAAATACAAAAATAATTTTTATTCATGCAACGCATGATATACAATATTAAAATTGAAAAAAGATTAATTTCGACGTCCATAACCGCGGGGACCCCTGCTCCAGGTGTTG
>NW_012028778.1:0-1842 GCF_000956235.1 Wasmannia auropunctata | reverse complement strand
ATGATGATGATGGTGATGATACATTGACCCCATTGGATGATACGATGATCAGAGTCACATCAACACCTAAACAACTGAGAAATGAACGGAAAGTCGCGTTACCTACGCGTAATTCTGTATCAGTGATAAAACCATCGGCGGCACATTCACCCGTGCTTGCATCGATAGAAGCGTCGAGAAAGCAATCGACAATAGTACCGCGGAAGGAAGAGATTTTTACATGGGCCCAACCGTCGATCGCAACGTCCGTTAGAGAAAATATGCGATCGCGACGGAGTAGCGATGTGGTGCGCAGTAAACTGGGGCCACTCGGACAAATCTACATGGACCTGTTTCTCGGTAGAAAGAAGGAGATCGATTACACATACGGTGTCTACCGCAACAACGATGGAGATTTGATGCTTGGTGATATGGACGATTCGACCTTGAGAAGGATGATACCATACTCGTGGGCAACGTGAGGTACCGTGGCACGCAAGGATTGTTTGAATTGATCTTCAAGGCACTTTCTAATGAAACATTTATCGCCAATCACGACTTGTCGTATAAAAATATATTGTTAGCAACAAATGCTCACAAATGTAACCATAGCGCTATTGATCGCATTAAGGGCAGCAAGAGAATCAAGTACAAAACATTTATCCGTCCGCTTGTATTTGGCTAACTAGCGTTAAAAAAGAAGGAACAGGTATGAATAATGTACCATCCACCATGAGGTTAACTGACAATAAGATCGATTACGTTCATTGGAACGATCCCAACGAACTGGTGGATTGCCTTCGATTGCTTGACGCTTCTCGTCAAGCAGGCAACAACGCTCATAATAACGAGATTTTATCAATAATCGAGGAACTACGCGAAGCTGGCTTTATTATAAATTAAACTGCGCACGCTACGAATCATTTAGTCAACGTCGAAATGCCGATCAACAAGTTTGGAACGTCGCTTGGAAAAAGTAAAGCGGAACAATACCAATGGAGCGGATCATTCAGAAATTACGTGCGCGATAACGCTCTTTGCATGGTTGCGACCGACTTTGATGCAGAGTCGCGAAAGATTCGACGCGTAGCGCTACCTGTAGATGACGGTGACGCCGCCAACAAACGATACGTGCAACAGAGCGTACAAATTTTGAAAGATCGACAGAATGAAATCGAGAAGAAGGTGATCGCACTGCCTATAGATAACAGTGGCGCAGTCAATAAACAATTGCAAATGTTGAAAAATCGACAGAATAAAATCGAGAAGAAGTTAGACATGCTTCAAATAAGTGTAAACGAGCTTAAAAAGGTAGTTGATATCGTAGCGAAAGATTTCATGTGTGCCGTGAAGAATACAAAAAAAGAAGGTAAATAAAATTGTACATTGGATCTCTGTGCCATTTGCACGTCGTGTACCACGACCGAACATGTCTGAGAAGAAAAATATTGAGAAGTGGCGATTGGTGGAAGAACTGCACGCCCCGGCAAGAAAAAATTTTACTCGAAGACGCGTCATAGTTTATGGGTATGATGACCTGTGGCAGGCAGATGTGGTCGAGATGCGACCTTACACGCGGTTCAACAAAGGTTACCACTACATTCTCACCGTTATTGATGTGTTCAGCAAGTTTGCATGGGCCGTACCGCTCAAAACCAAGAGCGGAAGTGAAATGGCTAAAGTAATCGCAAAGATAATTCGAGACGATGAAAGATGTCCGAAAAATTTACAAACCGACATGGGAAAGGAATTTTACAACGTAAACGTACAGAAACTCTTGAAAAAACATGATATCAATCATTACTCTACGTATTCCGTAATGAAGGCGTCGGTGGTCGAACGATTTAACCGAACGTTGAAGAA
>NW_012028777.1:0-444 GCF_000956235.1 Wasmannia auropunctata | reverse complement strand
TATATAATATTTTTCTATTTATTTTACAGAAGAAGCCTTACAAACTTAAATTATAATTGAAAATATATCTGGAATTTAAGTTTATACAATATAATATATTGTATTGTTTAAATTAATCAGTTGTGGCGGTCCGCTTACGGCACGCGCGCCTGACCGCGCGCCGGGCCCACGCGCCGGCCACGTGACGAGAGCAGTGCGCGACGCCGCCGCTAGGTGCCGCAGGCGCCACGACAAATCTCGTAATTGAGATTCACCCACGCCCGCTATATCTAGGGCTCCGTGGGTGGTCTCAAACACGTTCTTCTGCTCTCGGAGCGACGCGAGCTTTTTAGGCCGTCACCCCGAGAGTATTTTGGGGATACCAACAAGCGACAGAGCGAGCTTGGTTCCTTGTAATCGAGAGGAAGCGGGAGTCCCGGCCTCTCGATTCAAGGCACACTCCAG
>NW_012028776.1:8211-8728 GCF_000956235.1 Wasmannia auropunctata | reverse complement strand
ATTCACGAGGCACCTTTACGCTATGCAGGAGCGTAACAAAGTGTTGTCTTCCGACAGGTCTTGTTGTTTTTCTAGATCGCATAGCATCGTTTATAAGGTCAACAATATTAGACTCCTCTACTCTTACACCGTCGATAGAAATAACGCCGTATTTATCCCATGTCATCCTGTCAGATGCGTTAGAATGTAAGTGTTTTAATAAGAGTTTAGCTTTTTGTTGATATTTTGACGGTACGCTGTCTAAAATTAATGAATTATTTAGGCGTTCTTTTTCTGTTTTTCTCATCTCCTCACCACTCTCCGAATAACTCGATTGTATTGTTTTGTTTATATCGTCATCGGGTTTAATAACAGGCTTGATAGGCGTGCTACGTTTTGATTCTTCTACGAAATATAGGTAACGTTGTAATATTTGCAGATAGGCCTTACATTTTTCGCTCTCATTCGCAAATTTATTTGAATTAAGAATTTCGCACATTTCTTCATCTAATCTACTCAATGTAGTACCTGGTGTTTG
>NW_012028776.1:0-584 GCF_000956235.1 Wasmannia auropunctata | reverse complement strand
AAAAATTATTTCTTGAATTTTTCTATTTTTGGAGGGTAGAGTAAGGTGATTTTTTAATTTTTTGGCGTATGTATTCCGTAGTTTCAAAATAGACAAGTTTCAAATAAGTGTAACTTCGTCAAAAATGATCGAGATGTTCCAAAAAACATTTTACAGATTAAAATCTCTACTTTTCAGAACAATATTTTAGAAATCAATTGTATTTATCTTTTATGGAATTACACAGGTACAAATGAAAATGCATCAAATCTCTAAAAATTTGTACTAAATTTAAAAGATTTTATGGCATAAACTAAAAATCATACACATTCTTTTCAATTTTGCCTATTTTTAGAGGATAGAGTAAGTGATGTTTTAATTTTGTTGAGAAGTGTATTAATAATTATTTTGTTGTTATCTTTGTTACACAATATTGTAATTTTTTTATTCAAATTATTAGATTGCAATCGAATTTTATTTAGCTTATTAAATTTAATTAAATTTTGATTTTATATTATTTATCGTTTCATTTTTTTCAGTGAAATTGGATTTTGACTTGGATTATTGAATTTGAATTAATTTTGATTATTGAATTGAGTTTAATT
>NW_012028775.1:0-475 GCF_000956235.1 Wasmannia auropunctata | reverse complement strand
TTCTCTTCGTCCCACACATGCATATTGTGCGAGTTAAAAATTCCTTCTCGTGTAAACAACGATTCATTGCTGAATATTACACGAGAAGAAAATTCGGGATTTTCGTCTACTCTTCTTAAGAAATCCTCGCAAAATCTTCTCCTTTGAGGATAATCTTTTTCTCGTAAATGTTGCACCCGAGTTGTAGCAAGACGAAGCTGTATCTATTGCTTCAATAGAAATGTACAAGCGAATAAGAAATTATCACTTGCAAAACATTCGTTTGCACTTATAATTAGAAATTAAATAAATTCTTATTTTAAATTATTTTATAAGTTTTTTTAACTTTTTATAATCATGAATTGTTTGATATGCCACAAAAAAATTGTATCATGCGCTGTAAAAATCATGACTATCTAGAGTCGAGATTTTAATACTTACATACAATTTTTTTCCGTGAGACACATTCACAATCGATAAGAAATTTTCTGCAGAA
>NW_012028774.1:0-635 GCF_000956235.1 Wasmannia auropunctata | reverse complement strand
ATTCTTCGATGTCCTCGGGAAGCTGTCTGTAAACAATTTCTTTGCAATGTCCCCACAAACAAAAATCTAATGGATTGAGATCCGGGGATCTTGCAGGCCAATGTATCGGGTCGTACCGTCCTATTCAACGTCCAGGAAATCGCTGATTTAAAAAATTTGTAACGATTCTGGCATTATGTGGTCCAGCACCGTCTTGTTGAAATAAAATTTGGTTTCTGTGTTCTAATGGTTCTTGTTCCAAAAAGTCTGATAGATTTTCTTGTAAAAATTTCAAATACGATACGCTGTTTAACGTATCTGGAAGAATTACTGGACCCAATATGTTTGTGCTCATAATTCCAGCCCAGACATTCAGTTTCCAACGAACTTGATAATTCCTGATTCGTGTCACACGAAAATTCTCTTCGTCCCACACATGCATATTGTGCGAGTTAAAAATTCCTTCTCGTGTAAACAACGATTCATTGCTGAATATTACACGAGAAGAAAATTCGGGATTTTCGTCTACTCTTCTTAAGAAATCCTCGCAAAATCTTCTCCTTTGAGGATAATCTTTTTCTCGTAAATGTTGCACCCGAGTTACTTGTAGCAAGACGAAGCTGTATCTATTGCTTCAATAGAAATGTACAAGCGAA
>NW_012028773.1:0-1525 GCF_000956235.1 Wasmannia auropunctata | reverse complement strand
TTTATGAAACTTAAAAATATTTGGAAAAACAATGGCATTAAACTTTTGCTGCATGTACTTTTGGATAGTTAACGGTTTATAAAAAGAAATTTTTGTTTCTATGTCTAATCAAATACGTGGCAACTTGTTTGATCTCATATATGTTTTTGGACAATCTATTTATTAAAATAATATTTGTTACTGGATAATCTATTTGTTAAAATAATATTTTTGGTTTAGGAAAGATGTAACGTACGATACTTTTTTATATACATGGCGTAATCTTTTTCTTTTTTTTTTAAAAGAGTTTTGGTAGGATATGTATATTCTGGATTTTCCACTTTTAAAATATCTATTCATTCCCCTCCAAAATGAACATAATTTTTCTCTGCCTCTCCTATAATTTGTTATATTATAAGTTGCAGAGTATGAAAGCGAATGAAACTAAAGAAATAGAATGCATTTTTATTCTACGAATATGCGTCAGAATAAAGTTGAGAGTTGAAGACAAATTTCAATTAAAATAGATGAATTTTACAGTATATAGAACTTCGATCGGTTTGTGTGGGACTTAATTGATTCGCATGCATACAGTGCTATCTGTGATTATTACGATATAATGAAAAGTTTAATGCATGAGTACATTGTACATACTGCATTATACTCGCGATCGAGATAATAAAAATTGTTTTAAAAATGTCTATAAGGCGGAACAAAAATTTTTGAAAATGATTCACTCGCGTAAAACTCGATACAGCAGTTATCACTGCAATGTAATTATAAATTCTTGTTCCGTCATTCGTGCAGGCGGCGCCATTTTTTTTCTTACGTCTTTTAATTTATTATGTAATTATATACATTTATTTTTACGATTTTTAAGCATTTGTTGGGTCTAAAAATCCTATTCTCATGAATTTTTTTTCTTTCTGCAGAAAACACATACTCGTATGTGTATAATGAGCTACAACACATATGTGTGTTAATTCTGTTATATGTATTTAATGCTATAATTTAAATATAAATAATTTAACACAATTCGATATCGATACTTACATATGGCAAAATTATCTATAATACCATTATATAATGCTTGAGAAATAATGTTGATGTAAATTTTATTTTTTGTTTTACTCGCTTAATATACATTACTCAAAGATAAACTATTCATATTCATATACTTATTTATTCATATTCATATACTCATTTATATTCATATACTTATACGTGGAAAATCTAGTTTAAATTGATTAAATGTTATCAATACGATCGTTTTATGTAAGTTTTTTCCGTTACAAGGTCTTGAAATCTTAATTATTTTTCTAATTAAGATTTCAAGACCTTGTAACGGAAAAAACTTACATAAAACGATCGTATTGATAACATTTAATCAATTTAAATTAGATTTTCAAACAAGAACAATAAATAAAGAATAAAAATAAAATTTAAATGTTTTACAGAATAAATAACAAATTTCCATTCCAACAGAAATTTACATCAGTAGTAATAAATAAATTATACGTCTAGATCGGAAGAGCACACGTCTGAA
>NW_012028772.1:9762-12442 GCF_000956235.1 Wasmannia auropunctata | reverse complement strand
ATACTATCGATAAATTATTTATATTCTTTGTTGAATGCGTAATTATGTGAAGTTGCAATTTTGTTGAATGGAACAATTAAGAACTTGAAAAATAATTTTTTGTATGTATGTGATAAATGAGATTAATTTCACAATTTTAGGTACGCTTATTACTTTATGGATTCTAAAATTCTTACTATTTTATAACATAAATATAAATAAAATGATATGAAAAATATGTGAGCAGAATAGAAACTTTGGTTACTTCTATTTTAACTTCATACATGCCAAGTTGTACAAAACAGATTAAAAAAAAAATCTTTACACATTGTTTTTATACATAATGTACATTTGAATATATTTTCCATTATACGATTTTATACCTATAGTAAAATATTTTTAAAAAATTAGAGACGAATGATTCTATGAAGTTATTGTAGAATTACACAGACTATTGCAACTTACGAATACTCGAATTCCTTTAGTGCTTTTTCTTTATTGGACGGTACAGATGGTAGGGCAGTTATACCTGGGCGGAGCGAAACTAAATCTGTATCATGTACTTCATTATTTTATATGAAATATAATAAATACTACAATATTTACCGTCTACGCGTAAATCTTGCAAACGTTGCTTCAGTTTTTCAATCTCTGAATTTGAATTTGAAACTGCAGTGGAAACATCATTGTCCTCATCCAACAATTCCGCTAATTCCTTTTCCAATTCGGAGTCAGAGTCTGTGTTGTTCAGTGTCTCAGATAAAACCGAATCTATCTCTTTGTTCTCCGCTAAAATCTGATCGCCGAATAACAGGTATTAGCGCATCTCTGTTAATATTATAATCACAAGTAATACATACAACACGTACAACCACTTACCTCATTAATATCATCCATAACATCTGTTACGTTATATTCCGTTAAACCATTCTGTCCTATTTTCTTCAGTACATCGGATCCAGTTTTATAAGCAGATAACACTGCAGAGTTAGAATGCGCGTCTTCGATATTGGTGATGAGAACGCGTAGATTTGCAAGAGCTTGCGCGCGCTTTTCTATGGTCTTTTCCAATTCCATTTTTCTCCTTAATCGCGTCTTCGCCATCTGACGCAACTCTTTTCCCAAGTACAGTTTCGCTTCATTAATAACACTCAGCTTCTCTTGCTCCATAAGCTCTATATCCTTGATTAGTTCGTTTTCCTGTTTTCTTAATTTATACATGCCTTCTTCCACCTCCGTAATTTCATTTGCCGTTTGCGCAGAGATCTTAACTAGCAATTCACTATTTGGATTGGAGCTCTTCTTAAAAATCACCTTCTTCTGTTGTCTCAACCACTCTAACGTCAATCTCACTGCACCGTCTGAAATCTGCTTCTTCGTTTTGCTCTGACAATATTCTATTATCTCCGATATTGGGAACAAGATGTTATCTTTCCTGACTTCGGTGATGGAGAGGATAATGTCACCCAATTCTCGCACAATCCGCAGATGTACGTATCTTACTTCTGTACTATTTATCTTCTGGCCCACAATGTAGTTCCTTACTTTGGAAAACGACCAGCCAATTGGTTTCTTTACGAATATGTCAATTGACCACGCTGTCCATGTTTCGCACGGTGCCTTAACAAAGTCAGTCTCTTGAATTATCTCGTTATTTCTAAAAAAAAAAGATTTACAAAATGCACATATTAATACAAAACAAAATGTTAAACATCATGTTTTAAATTATTGTGTCTGCACTCGATTTTTATCACAAATAATTGCCTTTATTATAATAGCAAATTGACTAATATCTGATCAAAATATTAGCAAAATTTATATGTATTTAATAGAGTTACAATACCTTGTAAGTTCCTCAATTACGGTAACCAAACATAGCGGCGCGCAGCCTTTTCTTTTGAAAGCTTCGTTCAAATCGACAACAGAAAAGCTGCATTGCATGGTATGCTTCAGCCATTCGTATATCAAATTATTCCAGAATTTGTATTTGGAAATCCAGTCCTGCGGGTTTGCGGATTTGCTGCGAAACGGCGAGAACAGCGCGCTCATCCTCTCCTCTTGATTCCAACATTCTGGCAATTTTTCTGCTGGCAGCGGCACATTACCGCTGGTGTTTCCGTCGAACATTTTATTATCGTTAACGCCAATGTCGTTCGTGGAGGTCGATTGAAGAAAATCTTTGCATATCACTCGAAGATGCAAATTAACTTAGGTTATAAATATTGTCTGGTCGCAACGAATCTTACGAATTATGCGTTCTATTTTTACACACACGTATCTTCCGTCGACGTTCCTCCCATCTTCGTTGAGCTCGTTCTAACTGAGACCGAGAGAAGTGCTATTAATAGAAAAATATTGTTTATACGATTATGATTAAATGAATGAAGCACAGATCTTTAAAATGTAACATGTAATTGCAAACAATGTGCGTGCTGTCTTACAATTTTATGATTTCGAATGAACGTCTGCGGAGGTATTTCAATGTGCAAATCCAAAAACTCTGACAGATTAAAATGTTTTTTTTTTTTATTCACTATTTTTTCACTCGCATTCTTCAATGCTCGTTTATTCGAGGCTACTGTCATCAGCTGTTTCAAGAGATATGCAAATCTAAAAACTCTGACAGATTAAAATGTTTTTTTTTTATTCACTATTTTTTCACTCGCATTCTTCAATGCTCGTTTATAGATCGGAAGAGCAC
>NW_012028772.1:0-2080 GCF_000956235.1 Wasmannia auropunctata | reverse complement strand
AAACTTGAAATTATGAAGATGGATGAGGATTCGAGATATTGCAGAATCAGAAAGTCTTTACGATATTTACAGTTGAAACTACAATATACGTGTACATATCGTACAGCAATATTTATACTACTAATTTTGACGTCCGTATTAGTATGCCTACTGTCACACTTTTTCAGATCTTTAGGTAAAACGCATCCCTGGGAACAATGTATTTCTCGTTTTCCTTTAACATCTCCTTTAAAATTTGTTTTGAAAAATGCTAGCAAAAATCTATCGATTAAGCCTATTTGAAACTAATTTGCTTGTAGTTGAGAGACTATTGTGAAGTTGACTCTCTCAAAATTTTTAATATTTAAAATTTTTTTAAATTAAGGAAAACGAAAAATCAAAATGTGCCTACATATGCAAACTATGAGCAATTGAATAAACTGAAGAAATTAAATTTTTTTTAATATTGGGGAGTTAACTTCTCCAGGTAGCTGCAGAGAACCACTACAACCACAAAATGGTCGATGGAACATTCATCCAGATTGGCTAAAAAAGAATAACCCGGAAATGAAAATGAGACACGGAACTTCTCTCATCTACTCTTGTAACTTGGGATATAAAATAAAAGGTACGACCAATGTGCGCTGCCTTTGGGGTGAATGGTCTACCATACCAGATTGCATAGGTATTTAATAATTATATGTTCTTAAAGTATTAATAATTAAGTATATTTATAACTTTTTTAGGAAAAAAATACATAGAGAAAAATGTAATTATGTATTTATAACAAATATTATAATCGAAGTTATCAAAGTTATGGTTATGCGTTAATTATTCAAATTGTTTGTTTGATAGCAATAGGCTGCAAAGTTTCGACCACAGTCTCAACCGAAGTTAGATGTATGCACGACGATAAATGGATATCGTGCGAAAATGTACCTCCAGGAACAAAAGCGATATTATATTGTCAAAACGGTTATCGCCCTGAAATCAATGTACTGTCCGCACAAGGAAACACTATGACATGTATTGCGAATGGTCAATGGGAATTAAAACCTATGCGATGCGTTCCAGGTCTGCTCACGATAAATACTTATTTTATTGACACTATATACACAATTTGATAGACACAATCGTACGTTTATTGATATTTTGAATTATAAAGTCATTATATAAATTTAAACAATCTCAATTATTCAAACATTGATGTTAGAGTACCAATAAATAATGTAGCAATTTATGAGTCTTGGCGTGTTCTTAGAACTATAATTAAGGAATAATAGTAGGATTTAAATACGTAGTACAATTTTGAATAACATTTTTACAGCTTGCGCACAGTAATCATATAAATATCATCTGATTACTCTTTTTTTTAGATAATTCACATATGTGTGTCATGCTTTATGTATTATATAGTTTCTATTTAAGTTGTGAATTGAAATTATTTCCTAATAAATTAAAGTTTTGTTAGAATTATTAAAATCCAATTTTAATTACTGTATAGAGATTCTACGTATAGTATGTATATATTTATATACTATCATAAATACATTTCAAGTATACTTTAACGTAATTTTAACATGTCTCAACTTTTTTTCCATCTCAAATCATTAATTATAGAATTATCGCAATAACATGCAATGTAGTTACGATAATTAGATAATAATAATTTATTTCCTTCTCTTGTATAATCACAAATATTTAATACTCTTGTATTATCACGCGGAGACAATTTTTCTAACCGAAATATTTATTATAGCATGCGGCACTCTACGGCCGTCTGACATGAAACCAACCATTGTAGACGGTGTACGACCGAATGTCACAGAATTTCCGTGGCACGCCTCGTTGTATCGCGATAAATCAGGCAAGAAAGAATACTTCTGTGGAGCATCCCTTATTACAGAAAATCTCTTGATAACGGCAGCTCATTGTGTATTTGATGAGAACACTAAGCAGCTAATTGACGCCAGTAAAATTTATGTATTAATGGGAAATCTCTTTCGTGATTATAATTCTACCTTTCATAATCAAACTTTCGTCAAAGAGAATCAGGTTTGCAAGTGTATACATATGTATAAAAAAATGAAATGTAAACTGA
>NW_012028771.1:12750-18318 GCF_000956235.1 Wasmannia auropunctata | reverse complement strand
TCATGATGAATGTCTCTCTCACTTTTGTCTTGAATGCATTTTCGAGTCGCCAAGTCACATTGTACAGGCGAATGCATTAATCGTGTCCCGTGCGGCATTCACAAGAGCGTGAACAACGTAACTCGCCGAATGCAAGCGCGAAGCAGTCATGCAATGAACCGTGTAAGCGAGAAGATGCGCTTTCCTGAGTATTAAAAAGAACTTTTTACCGCTGACTGTAAATAAACGCACGGGGACACCATTTCTGCACACTCGCCTGTGTACAGCGTTTAATGCAAGATCTCTATCGACGCCCCCGTTACGCTCGCGAACGCACCCTCTATGAAGACGGCTCATCGTCCGCCGGCGGCGTATTATCCCTTACTCACGTACAGATGGAAGTAATTCTTGAAATAAAGGACGAGTTTGATGAGGGACAAAATGCACAGTATGTATAAGGAGATCGCGAAGAGGACGAGCAATGCCATTCGCGCGTTTATATTTGTCTCTGTGTCCTGCGATCCGCGCGATCGGCCGCCACTGGCCACCTGCCTGTTGGCCGCAGAATGTATCTGGTAACGGTAGGTGGCCTGAAGTCAAGCTCAGGAATGCCAGCGGGACTTCTGCAGCTCGATCTGGCCCTCCAGAGTTTTCGCGAGGTAGATGACGAAGAGCTGGCTGAGCGCGATGCCCAGCGCGAAGCCAGCTATCGTGTAGAGATTGCGCTCCGCCCAGCTACGCACGATCTCGATGCATCCACTGGTCCACACCTTTTTACTCGCCTCCGATACCGGTAACATCTGGACCTTGTAGCCGCACATTATATTTACAAGTCCGCTCTGAAAGTTGAAATTGTCTCATTTATACACATTATATACATACATATATATATATATATACAGGGTGTTCATAAAGTATCGGACCCCCCCCCCCTCTATCTCAGAAAATACTAACTGAAATTTCCTAAAAGTTTTGTATTTAAAGTTTTTTTATCCAGTTAGTATTTTCTGAGATAGAGGGGGGGGGTTCGATACTTTATGAACACCCTGTATATTCTATTATTATTATTTAAGAACAATTTTAATTTATATTAAAATTCGTATCATAAAATTTATGTCCTAATGTGCTTATTGCAATATTAATTTTACGATGCCACTTTTATTTAAACAATTATTAATAAAGATCTAATTGTCATGCTATTAAGCTTAAAAGTAACGAAGGAAATAAACTTTGTATTTGTATGAATTATTGTATGAATATATTATTAAATTATATAAATATCAATTTTTTTTTGCAGCGGAGAATATCGATAGGACAGTGATAAATCAGTTCTTACCTGATGTAATCAGAGTATTTGGTATAAAACGAGTGACAAAGAGTTTCAACAGCAAAAATCACTGCGATGCGCGTACTTATAGATACATCATTCCTTCCTTTGCATTTGCGTTAGAAGATCAGAGTTTGTTAAAACTTGGGGAGGAGGTTGACGAAGACGAGAGAATCAAGCAGTTATCGATTATCGACGGAAAGCCGTATACGGATTATAGATTATCTCCGGAATCTTTAGATAGATTAAATTCGATTTTGAAGCTTTTCGAAGGTTCTCACAACTTTCACAACTTCACGTCAAAAGTGTGAGTCGATGTCAAATCAGAAGAACATATTTGCCCATTTAGGTACTTAAAACTGAATCAAAGTCTGTTTAATTCAGGAAACCGTTAGATCCACGAGCGCGACGCTATATAATCAGTTTCTCATGTGTGGAAACGTTCGTTTCAAACGACATGGAATTTGCGGTATTGGAAATTAAAGGGCAGAGCTTCATGTTGCATCAAATCCGAAAAATGGTCGCCGCTGTGGTCGCGATCGCGAGGGACATGGTGTCCAAAGAGACGATCGACGAAGCGTTCAAGACAATGGACAAGATGGACATACCACTTGCGCCCAGCTTAGGATTGTGCCTGTGTCACGTGAGAAAATTTGATCGCATATATTTTGTTGACTTGTGAAAATTACTTATAAAATTATTTATTTACAATATCAAGAAAAGTTGATGCAGTTAAACTCATAATCGATTGTGAGATTAGTATTAAAGTTTCTAAAAACGAATTATTCAAAAAGTAAATACATCGACAGGTGCACTACGATAATTATAGTGAAAGATATGGCACGGACGGTCTCCATGAAACGTTAGATTGGAAGGAGTGCGAGGAAGAAGTAGAAACGTTTCAGAAGACGTACATTTTGAAACATATGATAGACACCGAGATTTCAGAACGAATGTATCCTTTTTTTCCAACACAACGCTTTATGTGATGAAATTTTTCTTCCTTTGTATTAGATATACCTTAACTCAATATTATGCAGAACCTTGAAATGGCTGATAGGCCTCCCTTTTTATTCGTTTAGCAACAGAGATGTCCTACCTGCGGAGGATGAAGCACAAGAAGTCGTGCATAATGATGTATAAGTGTAAAATACATAGCTCTGTCTCTGTATCAAATACACTGAGAAATATTAAAGAATGTTTTTGAATTATCATACAAGCTGCTGCATTTGTAAAATTAATTGTAAGTTTCCTGCAATTACAAAGCGATTCTGTGAAACCGCAAATAATGCCAGAGTCCTTCAACTAAACATCCTGTTATAAAAAATGTGTATTGTCTCTACTTCACAAAGTTCATAGAACCGAAATGCAAATGTGCGCATAGTCGTCGTGTCTTCATTCGAATTTTGTTTGAGGTTACTTCGGCAATCTCTTGGAATTTGCAGATGTTTGCAAATGACTGCAAAATAACGGTATATAATAGTAAATTTCTTTAGATTTACAGCGTAAAAAATCGAATGTGTACTTTCCCCGTACATGCACTTTCCACCACACGCGCATATCAAGATGACGCGCGCGCTTTGCCTGCGCGTTGGGTAATTCCAGTCTTGTGGAATCCGGCGTATCCAGTGGATAATCGCAGTGGACGATAGAGTGCCGAGTTATAAGGAGGTGCGGATTGCAATTGCTGGCATTTCGTACATGTGTACTTTACCATGTGGATTATTCAACGAATTTCCACACTATTAATAGTTATTTACGGTAAGCAAGGAATGTATTATGACGCCAATTTGTTTTTATAATAAATAAGAATTATAATTGCTACTTTTAAAAAACTTTCATCACAACTTTCTTTTTCGAAGATTTTCTATTTATCAGTTAGATATAACAACAGAATATTAAACAAATACAATGTATTCATTTGAATATATTACTAATAAAATAGTAAAATTGCTCATGAAGATAATTAAAAATGTAATTATTTTCACCAGTGTCATTAACATTTCACGTTCACTAGCGATCTCACGTTCTAATTTATTCTGAATCCATATATATATTTCTACATATTTCATAGTCGAGGATAATAATATATAACATATATAAAACACATATAAATATAGTTCTCGAAAATTTAGTTTATCTGATTTACAAATTTTAAGCAAAACTTTACAAATGTTATTCAGTTTGCATATTTTAACCTTGTTTGACTAAATGGTCGATCAAATAATTAATTTGTAAATGAAACAATCGGTAAAAAAATTTTTTTAGTAAAATTCGTTTTTATTTATCATGCATCTCTTAAGAAGAATTTAGTATTATATACCGTTATTTTGCAGTCATTTGAGCATCTGCAAATTCCAAGAGATTACCGAAGTAATCTTAACCAGTTTCAGAAACCAGTTTAATGACCTTGAACCTCACTGTAAAAGAATTCTATCTTGCGTACATGTTTACTCATTTGACTAGATAATAAACGAAGATGATGCATGAATTGTATAATGCATGTCTACCATATTTAACAATTTATTGAAGTTTTTCTTATGCTGCTAGGAAATATGGTCAATCAATCTATCAATCTATAATTATTGATAATTATCTATAATATATCAATCTATAACTGATTTTTATGTGCCTATCAGGCAAAAGATATGACCATCAAGCAGAATTTCGTGCTACGTATATATTGTTTAAAAAATTATAATTAAAATAACTTCAATTTACAACACATGCACAATTATTTGACGTATAAAATAACAGGGGATAGATTTTTGTAAGCGAAACTATTTTTTTTTTTTGTATTTTACAGTGTGTATTGGTTTTGGATATGCACAAATTGTATTTGATGAGTGTACGTAAGTATTCACATATCAAAATAATGTAATGCTCAAGCAAATAAATATCAGCTAATACATAATTGTTCAAACAGGACAGAGCAACAAAAATTTCGATGCCACAATGGAGACTGTATAAGTGGCACATTATTATGCGACGGCAAAGCAGATTGCAGGGATTCGTCTGACGAGACAGAGGCTGAGTGTAAACAAATTTCGTGTTCCACCTTTCGCTGCGATTACGGTGGCTGCATAGACAAAGACAAAGCGTGTGATGGCAAAAGGGACTGCGTTGATAATAGCGATGAAACCAAGTGCTGCAGAGGGGCGGTGTTTAGGTGCAACGACGGCCAGTGCATTAAGAACACCCAAGTTTGTGACGGAAATCGAGATTGTGCGGATGGTTCTGATGAATCTGCACAATGCGCAATTACACCGCCGTGAGAATCTTTTATGCATGTTTAAAATACGATTTATAATTGTATATTGATTAAACGACCACGAGAAACAAACGTTTCATAACTGCTAATTTGTTTGCAGCTGTCCTGGGACAACTTTCCGTTGTGCTTATGGAGCGTGTATCGATGGTGATCTAAAATGTAACGGAGTAGAAAATTGTGCCGATGGATCGGATGAGAAGGTGTGCGGCGGAGGATGGATCACACCATTCACACCTACCCCAACGAGACAACCACCTACGGAAACAACACGACGAACAACACCGCCTACATCATCTGGCACTAACAGATGCAGAGCACCTCCACAACCGCAGAACGGTCGTTGGAAATTACATCGGTCGCAATGCCCAGATGAACAGGAATGTTACGTTTCAGAAGGAACAGAACTGGTATCAGGTTCTCATCTCATCTACTCTTGTAATTTGGGATATAAAATAAGAGGTCCGACCGACGTGAGCTGCAGCTTCGAGGGAAGATGGCTTAACATACCAGTTTGTATAGGTATTCAAATAATTATGTTTTTGAAATATTTAATTATTTTAGAAAAAAATGTATGCACATACATGGAAAATAAGTAAGGATTCTTAGATATTGAATTTTTCAACTAAAGCGATCGAAATCATGATTATGCGTTAAGCGTTCAAAATTTTTATTTGACAGAAATACGGTGCAAAGCTTTGACCTCGGCATCAATCGAAGCTAGATGTAGTACATACGATGATGAATGGATATCGTGCGAATCTTCAGTTCCACCAAGAACAAAAGCGACATTGCAATGTCAAAACAGTTATCGACCTGAAACTAATCTACTGTCCGGACAAAGAAGGAATGTGAGATGTAATACAAATGGTGAATGGGAACCAGACCCTATGCGATGCGTTCCAGGTCCGCTCACGATAAATATTTACTTTAATGATACTAAACTTGCGTTTCACACCACGTTAGATAGAAATAATGCTACATTAATTGAAGT
>NW_012028771.1:2025-6626 GCF_000956235.1 Wasmannia auropunctata | reverse complement strand
TTGTGTATTTGATGAGAACACTAGGCAGCTAATTGACGCTAGTCAAATTTATATATTAACGGGAAACGTTTTTCGCGATTACGATTATTCCTTTCATAATCCAAACCTCGTTAAAAGGAATCAGGTGTGCTAGTGTATATTTCCAATGTAAATTAATTTATACAGAATATTTCAATCATAAATGTTTACATACGTGCCTTCTTGCAGGTAAAACATATTTACATCGGATATAATTATCTAGGACTTATAGGAAATTACCTCTGGGATATCGCGATATTAGAACTTGTCACACCGTTTGTATTGTCAACTTGGTTGATTCCCGTATGTATAGAAACTTCAAGCGATAGAAATGTATTGGAGCCGGGCTCTTACGGAAAGGTAGCGGGATTCGGTAGAACCGCATTCGGTGACTCTAGTGCAATCTTACAGGCTCTGACCGTGCCTATAATTTCGGTCAGTCAATGCAAATTCGCTAGCCAAAATGCTAGTACGGAACAATTTATCACTAATGATAAGTTTTGCGCAGGCTACACAAATGGTTAGTAAATGACGAATTATGTGGCATTAATTAGCACAACGTGTTGCACTTTTTTATTAAATTTATCAGAAACATATTTATAAAAGAAATTATTTTATTTGCACAGAAATTATGAGAGAAAATAAGGAAAAGGCAATTTAAAATGTAATTGTTCTGTACAAAGATGCGAAAAATAAAAAATAACTTACACAAGCATTTTATGTTTCAGGTTCTTCTGTTTGTGACGGTGACAGTGGCAGTGGATTAGTTTTTAAAACTGATGGTTTGTGGTATCTTCGAGGTATTGTTAGCGTTTCTCTCGGTACGATACGAAAGGGTGAGACTTATCATTGTGACAACAACTTATATTCCTTATATACAGAAGTATCCAAGCATATTTTATGGGTACAAGATGTTATTTTAAAAATAGAACAAAGTCAGACGCATAAATTATGCTCAAACGGATCTCAAACGAGGTGTTCTTAATTTTTTTTTTTAATTTTGATTTGATTAGTACCACCCGATTGTTATATGCATTCATTGAAAAAAGTACTTAGTTTATGCCATAGCATTAAGTCAATATTATCGATAAATTATTTACATTCTTTGTTGAATGCGTAATTATGTGAAGTCGCAATTTTGTTGAAAGAAACAACTAAAGACTTAAAGACTTAAAAAAATTATTCAAATTTTATAATTTTAGCTACGTTTATCATTTTACGGGTTTTAAAAATTCTTATTTCTCTACAACATAAATATAAATAAACAATACAAAGAAATAGCAAAAATGGGTTACTTCTATTTTAACTTTATATTAATTAGGTATACAAAACTGATAAAAAAATCTGTACACATTGTTTTTATACATAAATGTACATTTAAATATATTTCTCATTATATGATTTAATTAATATCTGTAGTAGTACATTTAGTAAAACATTTTAAAAAAATAGAGACGAATAAATCTATGAAATTATTGTATAATTATAGATTGACAATTTGTTATTCACATATTTATCCATTACCACTGATTATTGTTTAATATTTTGTAATATTAAATTACAGTATTGGAAATATACATATATATGTATATATATATATATTACGCTCGCTGATTAAATAGATAATATATAATATATCTGTTATATGAAGAACTGGCATATGTAGTACGTAATGCAGGAAATTCATGATCCAAAAGGTCTCGCGCGAGTTCGAGTAAAAATAAGCGTCTTTTTTATTCTCTGGATATCTTCTTTGGTCTATAAGATATCCATAAGATATTACATAGGCGGACATTTGCCATTTACTGTGTGTCTTTTGAATATTTGAGATTATTTTAGGAAGACTTCTTATAGTTATTACGATGTCCTAAAATGTTTATAAGAAGTCTCTCAATAAAGTATGCTATATGAGAAATATAAGCTAATGTAATTGTTTAAACAGGCTAAAAAGATTTCGATGCCATAACGGACAATGTATAGCTGGCAAATTACTATTTAAATTTTAAGGTTGTCAGTATTAGATGCAACTGAGCTTATTCATTATTTTATTATTTAAAAAATATCAATTTTATTTAAACTTTATAATTTTTTTTAAGTTTATAACTGAAATAATTAGAAAAAAATATTTTTAGTACTTAAATCATCGTTAATTCTACAAATTTATTAAATAAAATTTTAGTAAACGCTTAATATGCCAGTATTCAGTAATAGGGTCTTTCATTCTATGTGCACATATATACATATACGGTCATATCATGTTTTCTCTCGATTTGTTCGAAGTGTAGATAATTTTTTGCAGCGTATAAATCGAGTATGCATTTTATTTGTATCATACACGCATGACGCGTGCGTTATTTCCAGTCTTGTGACATCCAGTGTATTCAGTAGATAGTTGCCAGAACGTTGCATATTATCAGGGAAATCTGCTGAATGTGGACTTAAAATTTTTTCGAATCAAACTAACCGTTTTGTGTTCACAATTAACAAGTGTTTTCTGACCGTTGCATATATTTACAATTCCATACTTATTTAATTTGACTATTGGTTTTTACTGATCGGATTAAACATTATGAATTAAGAATTAATAAAAGGAAGAAAAAAAGAAAATGTATGATTAGCAGTGAAAAATCGAGCGTCGAGACAGCCACGGATTACAATTGCTGGCATTTCATGCGATATTCTTTATCATGCGGATTGTTAGATTAATAGTTGTTTACGGTAAGCAAGAAACAAATTATGACACCAAATAAAAACCGTATCACGGTATTTTTTTATAAAGTTTTGTATTATATCTTTTCTTCTCCAAGATTTTCTATTTATCAAGTATGATGCAGTAGAATATTTTTAAATAGATAATGTATTCTCTTAGGTATATTTCTCAGTAGCAATTTACTGCAAGACTGTTGTAAATCTAAGGAAGCTGATCATAACGTCCTGCTGATAAAATAGTCATGAATCTGCTGCAAGAATTGTAGCATTTTTTCGCCAGAATCTGCACATTACTTCTGCTGAAGGAATCTTATATCAGTTTGCTGACAGACTGCTAACAGACTGTTTACAAACTACAGTTACGGAAAAAATCTGCTTCAAGATAGCTCAATTTCTGTAGCAAATATCTGCAGATTATTTGCATGTACGGTGCACGAATCTTGCAGCAGATTGTTGAGTTCTGCTGCAATTAATTGCACGCAGATTTTGCTTTGCAGAAAACAGCAGAAAATGCTACTAGGGTTATCGATAAAATAGCATTGCGTTATATACTTATAAAAATATTTAAAAATAAAATTAAAAAAATATAAATACTGAATAAATCAGAGTTTGTAAATGAATAATATTTTGCGGTAGTTGTATTGCTGCATATTTTAAGAAATTTTTTCAAAATATGTTCTTTGGCAGTTTCAGAAAGCAGATCTTGAATCTCAGTGTAGAAAAATATCATTTTTCCACATTTATTTATATTGATAGATAATAAGCAAAGATGATACACGCATATATAACGCATGTCTTTATCACGTTTATTGAAATCTCTCTTATATTACCATGTGGCATCATCAATTAATTTATGATTAATTTTTCCGTCACAAAAGATATGAGCTCCAATAAGATTCTTCTATGTATATTATCAACAAAATCCTAAAATTATATATACATATATATATATATATATATATATATATGTATATAATAATTTGATAAATATTTTCTTATACATAATTATTTAACAACATACACAATTATTTAACATATAAAATAACAAAAAATTAAAAAAATACATTTTGAGGCTCTAGCAAAACTGATTTTTGAATTTTTTAGTGTGCATTGGTTTTGGGTACGCTCAAATTAGTAATGATTGTGGGTAAGTATTTATTCGTCGAAATAATGTAATGTTTAAATAAATAATCCACACAGCACACTTTATCTTAAGGATATTCTAAATTGTCCTATATTTTTAAATGCAATCCTAAGCATAACTTTGTGATTTCCTGGATATTCCAAAGTTTTGTAAAATAGATCCTACAGATATTTCACGATATTTTGTTGAGATATATTGAACATGTATAGAATATCAAGTGAAATATAATAACTCTCTTAAAAGAAATCGAAAGAAAGCGATATTTAACGATTTACAAACAAATTAATCTTATCGTTTTCTATCGTTTTATTTTTATCTTCCGAAAATATTATATTATTACGTTTTCTATCGTTTTTTTATTCTGTAATAAAAATAAAAAAAAGTTTCATCTATCATAAAGTTGCTATAAATTTAAGCAAGCATAATTACGAAAAAAACTTAGATAAGGTTTATCGACTCTTGCCCAATGCTGATTTTCGTGCTGACATTGGCGATATCATGGTAAACTGACTATCTTTACTCAAGCAAAGGTTGATGTCAGCTCAAGCAATGATAGATGATTCTTAGTATCGTCTCACAGTATTAATTGTGTGTGTGAGATACATGTTTATTTTTAAAATTACAAATTTTATTATAATTCTTTAATTTAAATATAAATTTTTTATTTTTAATATTATCCCAGCAAACACAGATTATAACTGCATAGACTGTCTCTTATACACATCTCTGA
>NW_012028771.1:0-2005 GCF_000956235.1 Wasmannia auropunctata | reverse complement strand
AAAAAATAGTTCGCTATTTTGCGAGAAAAATCATTACTTTTTAAAATTATTTTTCCAAAAATAATTATCCGATTGAAAAAATCGTACGCTTAACTAAAGACAATTTTGTTGTGAACATTCTGTCCAAAAATCAAGTCATTCGGATAAAAATTGGCCGAAATATGCGAGCGCCCAGCTACGAAAACGTGGTTAAAGAAAAAAAACGCGTTTAAAGTTTTATGCGGCCGGGCGTATATATCTGAATACGTGCTATTTTATTACATAACTATAGTTCTATTGTGAATTTCAACAAAATATTTTAGGGACATATTTTTTAAGACCTCGAACATTACAAAAATGCAAAAAAAAATTTTTTTTTAACTTGTCACAGTGGTATTCCCTCTTAATATAGTTTTTAATTTAAAATAAAATCTGTTTAAAATTTTTAATATATTTCTTTAATTATTTTAGTATGTATTAATAATACATAATTAATATGTATTATATTGTATTTGGAGCGTCATAAGCGCTATAAAATTATATATACTCATACACAATTCTAAAATCGAAGGTTCGAGAGAAACGTCGGAGATATTTATTTCGTACATTAATACATACATGCACTCACACATACAAAAGAAACCCTTTGTTCACGACATCTAATACATCAACACCCTGTCCGTGTATTTTTTCGCGCCTCGTCGTCGCCAACGCTACGTGGCCGATCTTATGTGGTTGATCACGGACCAATTAGAAAAGGGTGATTTGACTATATTCGTGCCTCGTGGGCCAGCCGCCAGCGATGAAACAAGGATTCTTGTGCGAGTCACAGATCACACAGGATCTGGTGTGAGCCACGGACTGAGGTGGACGGACTCTGTGGCGATCAGTACTCTGCTTACAATTAGTGTTGCATCATCTTTTGTCGCACCAAATATTGCATATTGCATATTGCAATAACTTAGTTAAGATACAGGTTAGTCCATAATAAAATTAATTGAGTGCAAAGTTAAGTATAACGTTTCTGATTTTATTGCTAATTTTAACATGTAAAAAATAAATAGTTTATCCCGGCCGACCGCGTCACTTTGAGTTCCCTTGCCCAATCCTCCCAGAATTTTAATTTTTCATACTGTACGTGTAGGTACGTTATTTTAACAAAAAAAATTTTTTTTTATTTTTACATTATATTATTATTTTATTTTATTATTTTTATGGTTTAATTTGTGCATCACGTACTCTCTTTTGCATATCTTTTATTTTATTAATTACAGTTACAATTATATACAATTAATTTATATACAATTAATTTATAAATTTTAAAAACACATCAAGATTCAAACTTAAGATCTTTAGAACTACAGTCTGGTACACTAACACTGAGCTAATCGCTGCATTTACAATATCATTATAACAATCTATATATATATATAAAGTCACCCGCAAAAAAACCGGGCCACTAAATTTTAGTTCAGATTTTTAACATCTTTCAATAACAAAAATGGTCATTTTTGCTTCAATGTTGAATAACTCGGTGAAAAAAATCGCAAAATGCTCAACGAATGCGCAAATTAAAGATAAAGATTCACGCTTTCGAATGCTGTAAACCGCATTTATGTGCGATTTTTAATTCACGTCGAGGAATCTTGCAAAATATAATTACATACAGTCACCAAACTAATTGACCGGACAATGCGTTAATATATCGATAATTTCTAAAAATTCAAGATAGAGTAACTTTGTCAAAAATTATCGTAACATAATGATCGAAAAAGCATTTTACAGCTTAAAGCCTCTACTTTTGAAATCCATAATTCATTAAATGACTTACTGATTCTTTACAAAGCTGCACGGATGCAAACGGAGATGCATCAAATCTAAAATTTTTTTACTAAATTTGCGAAGTTCCATAGAGTGAAATAAAAATCGCATACAAATGCGACTTACAGCGTTTGAAAGCGTGAATCTTTACCTTTAATTTGCGCACTCGATCAGCATTGTGCGATTTTTTTCACCGAGTTATTCA
>NW_012028770.1:0-472 GCF_000956235.1 Wasmannia auropunctata | reverse complement strand
TCTTGCACAATTAGCTTATTCTGAATGTCCGGATTCAACGCGTGATAAGATAGCATGCGCGCAGTTTGTCTCCGCTCTTTCGAACGGTTTCGTAAAAAGAACTTTACAATTAGAAGGAGTAACATCCTTGAGGGTAGCTGTTTAAAGAGCTAAAGCAATCAATTTGATACAAGAAATTCATTCGAACAGAAAAGAGAAAATAATTTTATAGCGTTTAAAAAGAATAGAGAGAAAAGTTTTTATAATTTTAAAGAGAAAGAAGAGAATCAAAATTTTGAAAAAGATAACCAACAGAAAGAGGGAAAATTGAATAAAAATAAATTTGTCGGGAATAAAAATAAGGAGAAAGAATGCTGGAAGTGTGGCAAGAAGGGTCATTTTCGCGCCGAGTGTCCTAGCAAAGAGGGAAACAAAGATTTAGAAAGCGATTAATTTAATAAACCGGAGCCCGATTATATGAAATGTATATAGA
>NW_012028769.1:0-826 GCF_000956235.1 Wasmannia auropunctata | reverse complement strand
TACGGATAAATACAAGCAGTTATTTCTAATGAAATTCTTATTGTATATTTGTACAATATTTACATTATTGTTAAAAGCCTTCGATTCATGCACCTTTATCACCGATCGTCTATCCATTCCTGAGCGCGCGAAATTTTAGCCCTGTCATTCATTATCTTAAAATTCTTCCCATGTCATTATATGTAAAATTGCGGCGCTTACCACAAAAGTGACTTAACTGCCAAAATTTGAGTTTTTATTTTAAAGCGTTTATAACTTATAAAACTATTAATACTTTGATGGTTAATATTTTTGCAATAAGCGCATCAGTTAAAATTATGTCAATGTTTAAAAAGTGAATCAATGAAGATCAAAGGCTCTTTGCAATAACGCGCGCAATTTATCATGCCTAAGAGCGCAAATTTCAAATAAATACGGATTTATTAATTTGATCATTTGTCAAAAATTATACATTCTTATACTTTGTGACGGGACGTCCTTTTTTGGACCGTCCGTCACAAGGGATCTACGGACCCGACCGCGGGCGGTAGTTTTGTGTTCTGCGTCCTTCCGATTTTCGGAGGCGGACGCGTGGCGCGGGCCGCGGGACTACATTTGCGTGGCTCCCGCGCCCGGATACCGAATACCGTTCCTGATCACTTTTTAGTTTCCGTAGCGATCTCGATTATCTAACATAGCGTATCGGCGGCTCCCGGAGAATTTGTAAAATTTCACCCGTCTCACCGACATCGCAGCCGCCACGAGAAGAGGACCACGAGGGCGGAGAAGGCGCCACAAGGAAACAACATGTACAGGTCGTATTTGAGTCCGCGTTCCTTTACATAAT
>NW_012028768.1:0-844 GCF_000956235.1 Wasmannia auropunctata | reverse complement strand
TCATTTCGATGTGATTTCCACATAATGAGTGTTTATTTTATTAAATTTTCGATAGTTTTAATGTAAATGTCACAATTAGTTATCACTGACTGACACAGATTAAATAATTAATTAGTTAATTCTTTTTTTTACAAACCTGTTATTTCAACATTTCACACTCGATTCACATACAAACTATTCACTTGAAGAAATCTATTAATGTATCTACTAATTAATATCCGTTACTTAATCCGTTAATTAATATACGTACTTTACAATCGATAAATTAATAATGTCGATTAATTATCTGTCCACTGAAAAATCACACGAAGCAAGAAACACACGATCCATTCACTCGACGATAGCAAGCAGTCGACTGATTTTAATATCGAATTTATTATTAATTACTTAATTTATTATTATTTACTTAATTATTACCAATCTGTGTCGATTAATTATTCGTCGACTGAAAAATCATTTAAAGAAAGAAACACGCAATTTACTAATACACGATGATTTACTGACACATGAGGCGTTCACTCGACAATAGCAAGCAGTCGAGTGAACGACTCGTGTGTCCGTAAATCGTCTTGTTAGTAAATAGTGTGTCTGTTTCTGTCCTCGAGTGAGTTTTCAATTAACGAATAATTAATCGACATTGATTGATAATTAATTACTTAATTCATTCGGTATTAAAGTCAGTCGACTGTTTGCTATTGTCGAGTACGTAAACACCTCGTGTGTCAGTAAATTGTCGCGTGTTTCTTTCTTCAAGTGATTTTTCAGTCGACGAATAATTAATCGACATGAATTAATAATAATTAAGTAATAAATTTGATATTAAAATCAGTCGATTGCTTGCTAT
>NW_012028767.1:0-699 GCF_000956235.1 Wasmannia auropunctata | reverse complement strand
TTACTTTTTATTTAACTACAATGAAAATCGATTCTTTCGCGATCATTATTAGTTAGATATATTATACGAGTCAAGATAAAAATGAACGTGTCAGCATTCGCTGCATCTCAATGTCATGACAATGTCACGAAAACACAATATGAAACCATCATCATACCGCCAATCGAACCGATACCCCTGTTCTATCGAACCGATACCGCTGTTCTATGAAACCGATACCGCTGTTCTGCCGAATCGATACAACTGATCTGTTCAATCGAACCGCCTGTCGAACCGCCTGTCAAACTGCCTGTCTGTTCAATCGAACCGCCTGTCAAACCACCTGTCTGTTCTATCAAACAGCTATTAATTTAACTACATAGAAAATCATATTCTTTCGCCACCTTTATTAGTTAGATATATTATATGAGTCGAGATAAAAAATGAACGTGTCAGCATTCGTCGCATCTCAATGTCATGGCAATGTCACGAAGATACATAATATGAAACCATCATCATACCGCCAATCGAACCGATACCCCTGTTCTATCAAACCGATACCGCTGTTCTATCAAACCGATACCGCTGATCTATCGAACCGATACCGCTGATCTGTCAATCAGTCTGTCTGTTCAATCGAACCGCCTGTCAAACTGCCTGTCTGTTCAATCAAACCGCCTGTCGAAATGTCTGTCTGTTCAATCAAACCGCCTGTAGAAC
>NW_012028766.1:0-538 GCF_000956235.1 Wasmannia auropunctata | reverse complement strand
TTGTGGACTGCAGCGTATTCACGGACGACCGATATGCTGCTTCGATTGGCATCGAGAAAAAGAGTTCGACACTTGGTGGTTCCGTACCCAAAGAAATACATATAAATGAGAAACAATATATTATAGCTGGTGCAGTATCGTATCATCAATATGCAAGTGACATAAATAACGGACATTATTCAGCATACGTATATAACACGATACGCTGGTATTTGTACGATGATATGAATAGTAAACGAAAAACAGTATCTAATGAGAAGAAAGTAGCACCACACTTGAAAGTATAAATATATTGTAATAAGCACTATCATAGAAATTTTGGCAACAAAATTTATGTGTTACATATATGCGTATTAATTATGATTATTATAAATTTAATAAATTACAATTTACCTCACAAAAATACGACCGCGCAAAATACACGTGTGCTTGCCACAACAGAAAGGATTTGGAGACGCAAAATACTGCGGACGAACCGTGGGACTCATCTCTATAGTAATATACCTACATACGACATGCACGCAATCGCACAAACCCA
>NW_012028765.1:0-525 GCF_000956235.1 Wasmannia auropunctata | reverse complement strand
GTGAAACGAAAAATCGCGATATCTTTTTTTATATTAATTTCACGGCTACGATGATAAAAACTTTTGTTAGAACTCTTGAGGTGCTACTCAGAACTGTCGACAGAACTGCCGAAGCTGTTAAAAATTTTTTCGCCCTCGGGACTTAGAAATTATTCAAACCGTGGAACGAAAATCGCGATATCTTTTTTGATATTAATTTCACGGCTTCGAGTGATAAGAACTAATGTTAGAACTCTTGGGGTGCTATTCAGAACTGTCGACAGAACTGCCGGAACTGTTAAAAATTTTTTTATTTGTCGCCTACGTGTTAGTCGTTTTTCAAAAAAAAAAAATCGTTCAGATTTATGCAGTTTGTTATCGCGACTGTAAAGCTTTTTAATTGTGTGTGTGTGTGTGTGTGTGTTTGTGCGATTGCGTGCATGTCGTATGTAGGTATATCACAAAAGAGATGAGTCCCACGGTTCGTCCGTAGTATTTTGCGTCTCCAAATCCTCTTTGTTGTGGCAAGCACACGTGTATTTTGCG
>NW_012028764.1:0-1117 GCF_000956235.1 Wasmannia auropunctata | reverse complement strand
AATTGTATCACCATCTCCTCTATATGAATTATAAAACATACAAGATATGGTGTGTCATGTTTTATAATTCATTCATTCATACAAGGTATGGTGTTTGATGTTTTATAATTCATATAGAGGATATGGTGATATAATTTCGACCGTGGTACGATGTATTTTTGAATCTAATTTTCGAGATTTGGTAAATTTGGTATTCTCATTGTGTGGGGAAAGTACTAAATTCCACGCAACAAAATTATTTACCAAATTTGAATCTCTAAAATTAGATTCAAATTTTATGTCGTATAGAATTGCACTATGTTTGTGATTGTAGCATCTTACCCTAGTTTCTTAGATGTTACGAAAAATATAAACATCTTAAATAAAATATTATATTCAATATTACATACAAGGTACTGGTGTGTCATGTTTTATAAATCATATAGAGGATATGGTGATACAATTTCGACCGTGGTACGACATATTTTTGAATCTACGCGCGCGCACATAAAAGTTGATAATACTTCAATATTTACAAAATGAAACATACTTACACAATGCATATGTTGCAAGAAATATTTATTATTTCGTTAATCTGTTGAACTTTTTCGGTTGGTATTTTAAACCAGTAGTTGTATACAGATGTTATCTTTGTAAATTCAGATTTTTCATTACATTGTAAAATGTATTTAAACGGCTCCAAAAGTTTCTACATAATAAAAATCATGACTTCTTAGTTTTTCTTGCTAGTAACAATATAAGCAATAATAAAACGAGGAGTTAAAATTTATAAACTCGAGCTATGTTGAATGATTCAATAACTAATGCGGGCTGTTAAAGTCAAACATAGATCACATATTATGTAAATATTTTATACATATTTTATATACATTAAGGAAAAAGCTATATTCAAAACATCACTAAAATATAGAATAAATATTTTATACAATATTTATGATAAATGAACAAAGAACCAATTAAAATTCATGAACTAGCTATGGAATTGAAATAGAAAAAGAGAAAATGGTATAATACCGACCTTGTCCTCCTCCGTATCACCGCTTGAAGAATGATAAAAGGGTGCAATCTCTTTCATATTCGTCATGTTGAATTAAACAGTGATATCTTCGTTCTACTG
>NW_012028763.1:0-1200 GCF_000956235.1 Wasmannia auropunctata | reverse complement strand
CCATCAAATAAGAATCGTAACAGGGATCCACCAATAACAAGGTGCCACACCTAAAATTTTTGCAAAATCAAGACTTTATGAAATTATCAAGCACAGTTCCCACTCTCGGAACCATCCCCACTTCGCGCGGCCGCCTGTATAAGAGCGCTCCGTTGCATGAAAAGCTCATTGCATCTCCGCGTCAGTACGTATATTATATCTTTGTGATGTATAGTAACGGGTTAGAACATATAATTAAGTGAACAAGCGACAGTTCTTCGAGGCGCTGTCGATCATTCTGCTGCCAGCAGCCTTCCTATATCCACCTGCCGTCACCTGCGCTGTGTCGGGCAGTTTTGTTCTTTGATTTTGCTGAATTTGTAAGTAACTCAAGCATCTCCTCGACCAATCTTTCAATCTGTGTGCATCGATTTTGTAATCGACTACTGTACTCTATCTCTCTTTTCGTCGCGTCAATTAATGTTCTATTATCAGACTATTTCATTTTGTGAAATAACACTCTATACCCATTTTACCAGAGAGCACGTCAAACTATTGATTTTTTCCATCTCGTGAATGCAATCACATGTATTAACCAACTTAATAATTTAATAATGTTCAATTGTATTCCCTTCCCTTCTTTCTTTCTTTCCTCTCTTCTTTTCTGTTCTACTTTTTTCTTTTTTTCTTTCTTTTTATCTTTCTTCTTTCTTTTCTTGCTCTTTTTCCTTCTTTCTCTTTCTCTTCCTAATTCTAATCTTTATTAACACTTCTATCTCTTGCGTACGTCCCGTTATTTCTGGGCTGAAGCCGAATTATCGGTGCTAGTTCCGAAGCACGACGGATTGTTTGAAAGCCTCGAGCCTTGTGCGGAATACTTCGATCAAGGCTTCTTCTTAATAATCTAGCACTCATCAAAGATATCAATTTACTATGTAAATCTATTATTTATTATGCATATCTTATACTCTTAATTTACCTTACTCTGATCATTTAATTATACGCTACTTCTGTATACTCCGCAATCATAATCTAACTCGTATTGAAGTTATAAGCCTTGTGTTTCTTAATTTTGTGAATCTTGAAAAACTTTAATAAATCTTCGTGAATTTAAGCCCCTCCTTATCTATTGTTTTTATCCTTATTTATCATACCTCTTTATACTTACTTCTTTGATTCATACCCTTTCTTAGCAAATATTATAGAACCGAATGTGAGAGA
>NW_012028762.1:0-595 GCF_000956235.1 Wasmannia auropunctata | reverse complement strand
AAATAATAAATTGTTTTGTATATAAATGTTTTACCTGTTCCTCCTGAACCATCAATATAAAAACAATGGCTATTACAATAATTGTTATTATTTAATTTGTTTAATATTAAATCCATTATTTTTTTTTGTTTTTCATTTAATTGATTGTATTGTCTAGAACCAATTTCCAGCTTGTTTATGTGATACATAATCTTCCACATTATTTTCAGTTAATTGTTTCATTTGTGAAAAGTCAGCAAAACTTTTACCTTCAGCAATAAGCGTAGCACCAAAATGAGCATAAGCTTTCTGTTCTCCTTGTAATATACCAAAATGTCGCGTATAATCTTCCGACATTGCTACTTTAAAATTTTCCCATAGTTCTTTAGGATATAAAGGTTGACAATGTATTAAAATACGTACAAATAATTTACGAAGTTGTCGTGGCATTATCCACCTAACAGCTTCATTCATAGCTCGTTTCCATTCCTCATCATCTTCAATTAAACCTAAAACCAAACATGTCTTTGAAAACGATTGATAAATTTGCCCATTTGTCCACAGTTCTTAAATCATTAAAACTTATAACTCCTTTAACATTGAGTAATAATAATCG
>NW_012028761.1:0-1089 GCF_000956235.1 Wasmannia auropunctata | reverse complement strand
TTTCCAACGTAATATTTAACATGTTGGACGATCGATCCCTCCGAACTGCCGCATGGGTTTCTCACACGTGGAGAAGCGTATCTGCCTATGAACGAAGACGCAGGCAATCGCGAAGTACAAAAATCAACATAACACGGTTTTTACCTGTCAAATGTAATGCGCAGAAAATTGTAACGCTTGAAATAAACGAACGAAATGGTAAACTATATAGCTATAACTCAGATCGGTCTCGCCGATTCTTACGGTCTGACAATCTGAAAACTGAGAGAAGTAAGGTATACGGCCGAAATTATATGCGTTTTTAAACATTGATATTGAATATTGTAAAAATTTCCAATGTTAATATTAAAAATTGTTTAATTTTTAAATATTGTATGTTATATTAATTTTTGAGTCATTTTAATTCTTATGTTATATTGTATATAATTTTTATTAATTTTTAAATGTATTAAAAATGTAAATAAATTTATAAAATAAAATTAGGTTTATTTGATTAGTTCTTGTATTATACTTACTTTAAGATGGTAACGCATTTATAAGAAAGTACTATAAGCAAGCTTGAAATTCAGTGTATGTCATTGCGCTGAACTGTAAACAACTTTTTTTTTTCGTAGTATTAAACATGTCGAGTTTCGTGCCAAAAAAAGAGTATTTGCAGGGAATTTTACTGCACTACTTTATTAAAAAAAAATCTGCAGCTAAAGCACACAGAATTCTTGTTGAGACTTACGACGACCATGCTCTATCGGAAACAACATGCAGACATTGGTTTAGACGTTTCAAAAATAATAATTTTGATGTTGAAGATAAAACGCTCTGGCGCACTAAAAAAGTTTGAAGACGAAGAATTGGAGGCATTACTTTATGAAGACTCATGTCAGACGCTAGCTGAACTGTTGTAATATGTTTTTTACAACTTTTTTTAAATAAAGCATTAATTTTTATGAAAAAACAGCGAGAACTTATTTAAGGTCCTAATACATATATGAAAGATGCCCTCATGTTTGTGTACGAATCTACCTTAAATTCAAAAGAAAATAATTGCGCTATTTTTTATAGAATTCACTAACAATAGATCGGAAGAGCACA
>NW_012028760.1:0-514 GCF_000956235.1 Wasmannia auropunctata | reverse complement strand
ACAGCAAAAATGTGGCTAGTATAACGTCCCACCAGCATTAAATACAGCTATTTGGCAAGAAAAGTTATTTTGCTGGATTTTTAATTGCAAGAACGTTTTAATAGCTAATAAAAAAGTCAAAATCCAGCTACAGCTATTTTAGTTGTATTAATAGCTGTAAAGTCGCTGTAAAAACTATAACGAAAACCAAAATTCAGCTACAGCTATTTTAGCTGTATTAATATAGCTGTAAAGTCGCTGTGAAAACTTTAACGAAAGCCAAAATTTAGCTACAGCTATTTTAGCTGTATTAATAGCTGTAAAGTCGCTGTGAAAACTATATACATACATAATGTACATCAAGCGTGCACGTATACCGCGTACCGCGCATGCGCATGGATAGAAATTAAAATAAAGTCAAAATAGCTGTAATTTGGCTGTAATTTGTATGTCACAGCAAAAGCAAAGAGTAACCTAACTATCAGTTTTATATTCAATTTAATATGTATATTAACACTGTCTCTTATACACATCT
>NW_012028759.1:0-439 GCF_000956235.1 Wasmannia auropunctata | reverse complement strand
TGTGTATAAGAGACAGCTTTTCACCCGTTTGAGGTGGACCATGCAGAGCGCTGTAAAAATATACATTTATTCATAATGCATTTATTCGTGATGTCTATTCGCACCATGACATTTATTATACTTTTTTTCATTAGCGAGTATTATTTTATTTATTTTTTATGCTCAGTTAAAGGTAAAAGAGATACTTTTTGCTTCAATGCCGAATAACTCGGTGAACAATAATTGCACGACAATCAACAAGTACGCAAATTAAAATTAAACATTCACGCTTTTGATAGCTATAAACTACAGTTGTATTTGACTTCTCATTTACGGCATGAAACTTTCCAAAGTTTGTAACAAATTTTGAGATTTAACGGATCTTTATTTGTATCTGTGTAGCTCAATAAAAAAACAATCAGATTTAAAGTATTGAAAAGTAAAGATTTTAAACTTCAAA
>NW_012028758.1:0-2109 GCF_000956235.1 Wasmannia auropunctata | reverse complement strand
CTTGAAGTCTCTACTTTTCAGATCGACACTTTAGATAATAATCTGACTGATTTTTTAAAGAATTACATGCATAGAAATGGAGACCCGACGAATCTCAAAATTTTTTACGAACTTTGATAAGTTCCATGGTGTGAATTAAAAATCTCATACAAATACAGCTTTTAAAAGAGTGAATATTTACTTTCAATTTGCTTTTTTATTGAGCGTTTATTGTACGATTTTTTTTCATCGAGTTATTCAACATTAAAGCAAAAAGAACCATTTTTGCTGCAATGTTGAGTAACTACATGAAAAAAAATCGTACAGCATCCAACAAAAAAGCTAATTGAAGGTAAAGATTCATTCTTTCAAAAGCTGTAATCAGCAGTCGTATGCGATTTCAGGAGATAAGGTAGTGGTTTGGTGTCAAGTATTTAAACTAATATAAATAAAATATGAATAAAATATACGTATATCTATAAAATGTAATGTCAAGCCATGCCGGGTCTTTTAATTTACATCATAAAATCTTTTAAATTTTAGTACACATTTTTGCGGTTTTGACGCATTTTTATTTGTATCTGTGTAACTCTATAAAAAATTAATAAGATCGTTTTTTAAAGTGTCAATTTGAAAAGTAGAGACTTCTGTAACTGTAAAACGCTTTTTTAAACATCTCGGTACAATCATTTTTTATGAAGTTACACTTTTTTAAAATGTTCCTATTTTTAGAGGGCAGAACAGGTGACCTTTTAATTCTTTTACGTATTTTAGTGTATTACGAAACAATTGATTCGCTGGCCTGTTCTTTATCGTTACGTCGCTGGACTACATTAAAAGTTATTTAAAAAGAGCTCATTATTAAGTTAAGTATCTAAACAATTCCTACTTCTTTATTTTCCAATTAATCTTTTTATAAATCTTTTACAAATAGAAATATATACACAAGATGACTGTCGAGATCAAGTCTAGGATAGTTGCTTTTTTATTCTGATATTTTAATTGCCGGAATTGAATATTCGATTGTCAAAATTGAATTGAATTAAATCCATAGTGTACATAACGAATAATACATTTTTATATTTATTTGCACAGTGTACCGAAACACAGCTTATGAGTCGATTGTTTTTACTCGAGGAACCATCACCCTTACATATACCAATCTAAAAATTATCCTACAATTTCAGTGTTATATAATAATAACTGCGTTCAGCAAAAAAAAGCGATTTTGAAACTGCTATAAAATTCTTTTATATGATTGGTTTATACATTTAGATCCATGAAGAACTAACAATAAAAACAAAAATCAACTATGTTGTGAAGAATCTTACACTGTAGTTGCAAAGCTACTTTTTTAGCTGAACTCAGTCAATATTTGAGTATTACTATTTTATGATAAGGACAGTGTAAACTAGACATATAGAAATACGTGCATCAACAAGCATCACAGATCTTTGTAATGCACAAATATAATAAAAAAGATTTTAAGTTAACACATTTTTATATTTTAAAATACCAAATACAAAATTTTTGTGAAGAATTCGTAAGTTATTTTAACTCTGCTCTTTGGTATCTTGTAATTCGTCGAGTAACTCTTCCCTGCTTTCCGTGTTTAGGCCTTATTTCATAGTATGGAAAGAAAACAGACCTTATATTACTACATAGGTTGTTACACTTTTCAAAAATCTTAAGCGTTAATCATGAGCATTGTAAAAATGATTAAAGACTATATTATTTTATAACACGATGCTCATAATTAGCATACCCATTATTATTAGTGAAAATTGTGATGAAAATCTATTTATTTTTGTATCCCCTGAATTGATGTATATTTAGATAGACGTATTATTTACGTGCTGATTTCATTTGGAGAAAAAATATCGAGTGTTAAATTTATTTAACTTAAATAAGAGATGATTAAAGGCAGATAAGGACTTGTGTTGAGTAAGTGAAAAATTTTAATGCAATGAGATGCATCAACATATTACCAACAGATACACGGAAAGAATAATTTTGCTAAATGCAGATCTAAAAATAATTTTTACTCAATAATCAAAATAATTTTTTGCGAAAGTCAAAATGATTGTTAGAATATCAAAATGTTTTATAGCAATTTTTATCAGTTTTAAC
>NW_012028757.1:0-644 GCF_000956235.1 Wasmannia auropunctata | reverse complement strand
TATTTTTGGAGGATAGAGTAAGTGATGCTTTAATTTTGTTGAGAAGTGTATATACATATATATATATATATATATATATATAATAAATTAAAAGAATAATGAAATTAAAAAATGAAATTAAGAATGAAATTAAAACAATAATTAATAAATTTAAATTTATTTGATTTTCAAAAAAATAAAAAAAATATTTATCTTTAGNTAAAAAAATTATTTAAAGACATAATAATCTATAAAAATGTTATATATTGCAAATTAAATATCCGAATTCGTAGCATAACAATAACATATACTAAATAATAAAAATATATAATATATAGCAAAATATAGACTGGAAAGAATAAATCCTTCGTATCGAAGTATCATTAGCTCAGCGTTAGCGTATAATATTGATGTTCAAGGGATCTCAGGTTCGAATCTCGATGTGTTTTCAAAAATTGTAAACCTGCGTATAAATTGTAATTAATAAAATAAAAATAATGCGAAATAGTGTTAAACACAAATTAAACTCTAGAAATAATAATATGTAATCGTAAATTAAAAAAAAAAAATTTTTTTTAAATTTTTTTTCTCAGTGTATCTATGTATGTGGATAACTTCAAACGTTAAAATAAACATTTTTTAAACATTAAAAAAATATTTTTTCA
>NW_012028756.1:7375-8442 GCF_000956235.1 Wasmannia auropunctata | reverse complement strand
TTAATAAAAAACACGGTTATGACACGAGCAAGTGTCTGAAGTATATCGCGCCAGTCTCGGTCGTGCCGATCCTGACCGCGCGAATTCCACGCGCGCCCATTTGTAAACTTCAATAGCTTACCGTTCAAATTCTATTCATCGGATTGCGTTTTGGTAAAGAACTTTCTGTCTTATAATTTCACGGAGAATACGCTGGTTTCTGGCGGTACGCCAGTTCTGGGACACCCTGTATATAATGAGAAAAAATAAAAGAGTGGGGAGCTTAATGAGCACTTGATCATCGATTGCAGTATATACGAGATGCCAGCATCCCGCTACCTCCGCCAGATTGCCGGGTTACGAAACAACGTGGCACGCGCCGAACAGCAACGGATTATCTATAGATATACGACATCGCTTCGATGCGTCACTGCATTGAATGGACGTGAGATATATCAACACTCCAAGGAGTTTTATAAAATTTGCAAAAGCTGTTATAAGAACTCCCTGCCAATATAAAAGGCAAATATCAGCCTATCTTCCAGCATCACTTAATCCGAAGGGATTCTGCAGACAGAGGAGCGAGATGCGCAGGCTGCAGTAAAGTGCTGATCGCTCTCAAACACGCGGAGGATTGTCCGCAATGCCTCGCGATATTATCACGGTTGAACAGATATTACATGCAATATTTAGACTCAGGGTGGGGAATACCGATAGCGGTCAATTAAGTCAGAAGGCGAATTAAAACCTGCCGTTTCATAAGTAACAATGTCCGAGTGATCCTTCCCATGTGAAACGCATGTTCGTATTTACAAGTTCAAGGGTATAAGTAGAGGTAATAGTTTCAACCAGGAGGAGGGGAGAATTTTACAAATATCGATAAGTAAGAATCTAACAAAAAAAAATTGAAACATATACAAGGTAGATCATTTTAATCCATCCAGTCGAATATCTCGAAAATCAAGCCTGGGAGAGACAAATTTTTCAGACAAAAGTTGTTTGGTTTCGAAGAGACCATAAGATGGTACCATTGGTTTGACCTTACAGAATTATTTGAAAGTCACATGAAAGTCACCTCAATTTTTTTA
>NW_012028756.1:3209-4241 GCF_000956235.1 Wasmannia auropunctata | reverse complement strand
AGCTTTATAAACTCGAAAAGTATTCAATGAAGAAACATTTTGATTATAGTGTTTTGGAAAGCTCTCAAGGTCAGCTACAAGAATATGTAATAAAAATAGGGGATGCCATTTTAAAAAATTGAGGTGACTTTTATGTGACTTTCAAATAATTCTTCAAAGTCAAACCAATGGTACCATCTTATGGTCCCTTCGAAACCAAACAACTTTTGTCTGAAAAATTTTTCTCTCCCGGGCTTGATTTTCGAGATATTCGACTGGATGGATTAAAATGGTCCACCCTGTATAATGAAAAGAATAAGTCTTCAGTACAAAGTAATCATTAGCTCAGCGTTAGCGTACAAGTTTTCTGTTCTAGCAATCCAGGTTCGAATATCGCCGATGCGTTTTCAAAAATTATAAATTTGCGTTATTGTAATTAATAAAATAAAAAATATACGAACAATAAACACAAATTAAACTCTAAAAAATAATAATTATGTAATTATAAAATAAAAAAAAATAAAATTTTTGTTAAAATTTTGTAGAAGTTGAATGAGCAAAAATGTAAAACCCATTACTGTATTTTGGCTCTCAGTACACATTTGCTGTACAATTTAGCGACGCTTCGTTTACATTCGATAAATGTTTTACTCGCGCTTGCCGAAAAGTTCTCAATGCTCTATTAACGTTTCTTTAACGCTTAGTTGTTGCTTCCTTTACACTCAATGTTCCAACTTTCGCCTCCTAGTCTCTTGAGGGCTGGTTGTTCGGGACTTCTCTGTCTCTCCAGGAGAGTTGATGGAGCGATCTTCGGCACTCGAATTTTAAGCGCGCACAGACTTTAACTTCTGACACCGAAATCCTGGACAAAGTGTAAGAGTGACAATCTATTGAGTCATGAGTGAATGGCGAACGTTCAGCTTCAAGTGCTGAATTCTGAATTCTGAGTGTTCCAAGGCGCCTAGAGAAGTCCTATATATATTCAGGAACCTGGTCCGGTTCCTTTGTTTTTCGGGAGGCGCGACTTCCGGAAAAAGGGTTATCGTGGTGACC
>NW_012028756.1:2650-3189 GCF_000956235.1 Wasmannia auropunctata | reverse complement strand
AAGAAGTCTCCGTGCTTCTTGCCTTTGGCGATGATGAGTTGATCGCGAGTCGCGGGACCGCGGTAGGACATTTAAATTTAATCCGCGATGCACTAAAGACGAGACTGATTTGAGACAAGTTACTATTGAGTTATCCACAGTTTAAATAAAAGGTGACGACTTACTACTTGCTGGTTGCAATTTGAGAGAAAGAGCTGTGGAGGCTGGCAGGGACCCACGCCGGGTAGGAGCTGGGCTCCCGAAGGCCGATTGTTCGGGACTTCTCTGTCTCTCCAGGAGAGTTGATGGAGCGATCTTCGGCACTCGAATTTTAAGCGCGCACAGACTTTAACTTCTGACACCGAAATCCTGGACAAAGTGTAAGAGTGACAATCTATTGAGTCATGAGTGAATGGCGAACGTTCAGCTTCAAGTGCTGAATTCTGAATTCTGAGTGTTCCAAGGCGCCTAGAGAAGTCCTATATATATTCAGGAACCTGGTCCGGTTCCTTTGTTTTTCGGGAGGCGCGACTTCCGGAAAAAGGGTTATCGTGGTGACC
>NW_012028756.1:0-682 GCF_000956235.1 Wasmannia auropunctata | reverse complement strand
TACGACGCGGGCGTAGACACGGGCGTATCACTGCCCTCCCTCTTCTAGATTGTCGTCCCGACAATCAGGGCTCTCATATAAAGGAACTCGGGATTTTATGATGATTTCCTGCTCTACCCTGTGCTGCTGCAGCAGGTTACCGAGCACCATCTCTCCAAACCCAGTCCTTCTCCGGACTTCCGAGCAGGATCCTTTTTTTTTGTCTCCGTCTCCTGGAAGGTAGCTAATCTTCCGAGTGTCAAACCTCAGGCATCCTCTCTCTTCTGGAAGCCGTCTCTCCATCGCCCTTCTGCGTCTTCATCTTGAGTCTTGACTCTTCATTCTTGAATCTTCAGACAAGGAGGGGGAAATTACTTTCTGTGGCACCCAACGTGCGTAAGCACTCTCCAAGTCCCTGTCTCGGCATTTGCCCAGTCTCACGGAAAAACCGTCAGTCAAAAACCATGACCGAGACAGTCTTCTTTAAAAAAAAACAAGAAAACTTTGGACGACGATAGTTGTTGGTTGAGGTTCCCTCGCTCCTGTTCCAGGCAATGCTTTCAATAACCGTCTTCTGTGCATTCAGGTTCAGGCAAACAACTTCAGGGAGACCTCATTCATCGTGCACCAAAACTGAAAAATAAATCAAACACGCAGTAAACATAATAAACGTAATAACAACATTTATGCATTTATATTTGGG
>NW_012028755.1:2646-3645 GCF_000956235.1 Wasmannia auropunctata | reverse complement strand
AGCGGTCCATGATTATATAGTCAAAGGGACAAACTGTAACAGAAAAATAAATAAAAAATGATTTTATAAAAATGCAGATAAAACAATAAAATGAATACAAATTCGGCAAAAACTACATGTACCAACGTTACATATATGAGTTATATCATCTTACTTATCGTCGCGTTCCAACGCTCCTCGGATAGCAGGGGACGCCCCTACCCTCTTGAATAGGGCCATCCCCATTCTCTAAGAACACGTTGGCGACGCCGATGACGGCGCGGAAGTTTGCCACCGCTCGCCATTGCGCCGCCGCTCGCGTCGCCGTCCGTCCCTGCTGTATCACCGCGTGTTCGTCCTCCGACGAACGCTCGATACATCGCAGCTATTTCGATGTTGTCTTTGTTCTCTGGGTCAACTTTGTTTGCGTCCTCAAAGATCGCAGTATAATATGTTTCCGGCACCGCAGCGCCGATCCTCTCGCCACGGTGAAAATCGGGGCTGCACCCGAACGTGTAACCCCGGGGTTGTGGTCCTCTGCCGATACTCGCGCCACGGCTGAACGAGTCTCCCACCGATTCTCCCGCCGCGGCGAAAATCGGGGTTGCACTCGAATATGTAACCAGAGGGTTGCGCCCCGATGTTTTGAAGTAAAAAATAAGGAAATACAAATAAAAAAATGAAAAAAGGTTTATCATCGACAAACAGCTCCGCTGGAGATTCGCGGATGACAACGGCATCAACGTTGACGCCGTCGCTGGCACCACTGCTGCCGGTGATAGCAGTGATGTTTTTTTCGGTTTGGTTTAGTACATATATGGTCGGTGTAGTACATATATGGATACCATGGATTTTTGACGCAAGTCCACGTTATCATCATCATCGTCACCGACGACGACGTCGGCGTCGGTGACGATGATGATGATAACGTGGACTTGCGTCAAAAATCCATAGTATCCATATATGTACTACACACACACACACACACACGCACACGCACACGCACACGCACACGCCACG
>NW_012028755.1:0-809 GCF_000956235.1 Wasmannia auropunctata | reverse complement strand
AAGTTACAATATATTAGCAGTAAATAAAAAACGTAATTTGTCAATTTTTAAGATACATCGAATTCGCTTGCGGCACAATTTTTATAATCACTTGTAATTGTTTGTAGTGATTTTCCCGTCGTTTGTAGTTGAACCGTTCAAAAGTTATATTACATTAGCAATAAATAAAAAATGTAATTTTGTCAATTTTCAAGATATTTCAAATTTGCTTGCGGTATAATTTTTAGAATCGTATTTTACGCTGAAAACAACGGTGTGTGATAAAGTGTATAAATGTATAACATATTTTTTTTCTCGATTTATATATTTGTGTCAAAATGTCTTACCATCTACATACGTATAATCATTGAAATTTTACATCGCGCATGGCTAGACAATGACTACAATACATTTGAATAAAATTATAAGTGCCAAGAGTTAAATAGCGGAAAATCTATGCACAGTAAATTATGTATTTTTATAAACTTTGTATTACAAATAGGAATACATACATGCATGATAATTGATTGACATTGAATTTTATAAACAATATGGATATATTTTGCGTGAACTGTGTCTCACTGCTCAAAGGTATGTTACTATTTATATGAATAATATTTAATCTTTTTCGTTAATGTTATTTTTTATTGTTATATTTTTTATCTTTGTATTTTATCTTTGTTGTAAATAGTTTCCTCCTTCATTAAAATGTGATGTGATCACATAATTTATAACATTTAATTTTCACTTACAGGTTACAAATAAGAAACGAAAAAAAAAACAGAAGAGAAAAAAGGTGAATAGGGAAAGGTAAAGGAAAATAAGGAGAA
>NW_012028754.1:0-500 GCF_000956235.1 Wasmannia auropunctata | reverse complement strand
TACATTAATATAATTTCTTGTGATTTCTTCAAATGAATAGTTTGTATGTGAATCGAGTGTAAAATGTTGAAGTGACACGGTTTGTAAAAAAAAGATTAACTAATTAATTATTATTAATCTGTGTCAGTCAGTGGATAACTTGTGACGTTTACATTAAAACTATCGAAAATTTAATAAAATAAACACTCATTACGTGGAAATCACATCGAAATGAGAATTCATCTATCTTTTTCGAGAAGCTACAGAAGTCGACAAATCTTTAAAAGGTAAGGTTTTGTGTGTGCGTGCGTGCGTGCGTGCGTGCGTACGTGCATGCGTGCGTGTGTATGAAAAAGAGAGAAAGAGAAAATGTAAACGCATGTTTATGCGCGCGTGTAGTCAGCTGATCGTCGCGAGGGTCTCGCGTACCGCCTGCCGTCGGACAGTAAGTTGTGCCGCCCCTGTCTACCTTCCGTACGCGGCCCGTAATTCACTAACTATTTCTCTTTATAACTTGAAAA
>NW_012028753.1:0-440 GCF_000956235.1 Wasmannia auropunctata | reverse complement strand
TAAAACCTTTTGTTTATATTAAATGTATTATATACGTACTTACTTTTCTGCTTTAAGACTGATAGTATATACTTATTTTCGAAGCAAATGTATTATTAGTTTTAGTTTTTGGTTTACGAAGTATACATGTACGTAATAAAAATGTATACATTATGTAATTTTTGTTTATGATAAATAATTTTGTATGCAATTTTGGTTTCTATTTTTATATAATGTGTTTAAAAATGGGCTGTTAGGAGTCGGCGCGGTAAATGATGCGCAAATACCATATGTGAACGGTTTGTATTAGACAATAATGTAATTCACTTAACTAATACATAACTTCTTGCAAACGTTTCAGCTCCGTTTGAGCCATCTTCAGTGTAACACCACTCAAGTACTTCAGCGTGTATTCACCGTCGTTCGAAACTGAGGATATCCATCGTGGCTGCCAGTTCTCA
>NW_012028752.1:0-831 GCF_000956235.1 Wasmannia auropunctata | reverse complement strand
TGTGTATAAGAGACAGTCATTAATCTCCTTTAAGTTATTAGCGAGATTGAGGTTAGGTAAAGAGATTGTTGTGAATTGCTGCGCTTACAGCTACTCCGAAGGGCTGTCGTGATTAAAGATCTCCAAATTGATTTCACAGTCAGAATTAGTGTCGGAGAATTTTTATTCTATGGTAAACATTTTTTTTTAAATATCTGAGAAGAATTTATTCAACTTGTTGCTTTTACGTCATTAATCTCCTTTTTGCTAAATGGAAGGTTATGACTTCGCAGTTAGAATCGTGTCGAAGAGAGAATTTTTATTCTAAAACATCTAAACATCTTTTTTTTTTAAATATCTGAGAATTTATTCAACTTGTTACTTTTTACGTAATTAATCTCCTTTTCGCTAAATGGAAGGTTATGATTTCGCAGTTAGAATCGTGTCGAAGAGAAAATTTTTATTCTACAGTAAACATCTTTTTTTTTAAATATCTGAGAATAATTCATTTAACTTGTTACTTTTAACGTGATTAATCTCCTTTTCGCTAAATGGCAGGTTATGTTTTCACAGTGTTAGAATCGTGTCGAAGAGAGAATTTTTATTCTACAGTAAACATAATTTTTTTTTAATATCTGAGAGGAATAATTCATTCAACTTGGTACTTTTAACGTCATCAATCTCCTTTTCGATAAATGGAAGGTTATGTCAGTATTAAAATATATGGCTTATGCAGTTTTGTATTGTTTGGATGTTTCAGATTGTCTTGAAAGAGGAGGGTGTGTGAAACGTCACGATAACGTAATAACTTCGTATAGCATACAACTGAGTCGACAAGGCACACAGGGGATA
>NW_012028751.1:0-343 GCF_000956235.1 Wasmannia auropunctata | reverse complement strand
CGTGCGTGCGTGCGTGCGTGTGTGTGTGTGTGTATGTGTGTGTGTGTGTGTGTGTGCGAAAATAATAGAGAGAGAGAGAGAGAGAGAATGTAAACGCATGTTTATGCGCGCGTGTAGTCAGCTGATCGTCGCGACGGTCCCGCGTACCGCCTGCCGGCGGACAGTATGTTGCGCCGCCCCTGCCTACCATCCGTACGCGGCCTGTAATTTGCTAACTATTTCTTGTTATAATTTGAAAACTAAACTTCAGACAAAATTTTTGTAAAGGAAAAATCGTCTTAGAATTGAGTCAAGAATACGTCTTTTCAGGGACACCGGGGTTATTCTGAATCACCCTGTATAA
>NW_012028750.1:9991-13730 GCF_000956235.1 Wasmannia auropunctata | reverse complement strand
AGACGACAATCGCGCTGCCACTTCTAAACAAGTCATACTTTTCGAAGTCTCTTGACTTTTTGATTCGCTCGGGCTATTAGGTCCTGTCATCGTCTTGGCCAAACTAATCTTGCAGGAGCTTTGGCAGTTGGGCATTCATTGGGACGAATCAATCCCACAAGATCTTTATTCGCGCTGGTCAAGGCTAAAATCACGACTGGCTGATATCAATCTGTTTTCTGTTCCGCGATGCGTCAAGCTTAATACCGTGCTGCAATCCATACAAGTCCATAATTTTTACGACGCAAGCCAACGTACGAAGCATGCGTATACGTACGCATCAAGCTCGGAAACGAAATATATCACACAGAATTATTATGTTCGAAATCTCGCGTTGCTGATTCTTATAAGGCGGTATCACTACCACCTACTTGAACTTTCAACGGCATTATTGTTGGCCAGATTAGTCAAAAAAATCAAAACATCAATCAAATTGTCCGACATACAAACCTTCTTCTGGTCGGATTCAATCATAGTTCTGAACTGAATAGCCTCGCCATTTCGAAGATGATCGAATTTTTGTAGTAAACCGAATCGATGAAATTAGGGCTTGACTGACCCCTCCGATTGGCTCACGTCAAGTCGTCTAACAATCCTGCTATATCTTATCACACGGTCTAAATCTGCAAGAGCTAGCGAACTCTTCGATGTGGTGGCATGGGCCTCCCTTTTTAGAGCTGAACGACAATCTCTGGCCTAGCACTGAATTCACGCGTACATTAAAGAACCTATCAGAACAGAAGAAATTTTCCACGATCGTCGCCGTATTAGATCATTTAATCGATAACGAGTTACTAATCAAACATTCGAACTTCAATAAGGCATGTCACATACTAGCGAGTTGTTTAAGATTTTCGACGGCTTGCTGCCCGATAACACCTACTATCTTCATGTATTATCAAGAGATCTACGTTGTATTACGAATTATGTACAAATCGGCGCAGGGTCAAGTATTTTCCGCGGAACGCAATGCAAGGGCGTTAGCGCATCTAGTCATATAATATCTCTTTCTCCTTTCATAGATAAAGACGGACTAATTCGAGTAGGCGATATATTGGTCAATTCGGACTTGAATTTCGACGCGCGCCACCAGATTCTGTTACCGCAAAATCATATTTTATCTCAACATATACTAGAACATGAGCACGCATGCAATGCTCACGCTGGTGTGCAAGCTACAATGGTGACAGTGAGGCAGCGTTTTTGGCCGATACTCTTGCGAACAACTGCGCGAAAATCAACAAAAAATTGTGTGACGTGTTTTAAAATAAAGCCCGTTTGTTCAGAGGCAATCATGGGTCCGTTGCCGGCAGGACGCGTCACCGTTTCGAGACCGTTCTCTCATTGTGGCATTGATTACGGTCCATTTATGATACGTGAATTCAAGCGACGCAATGTCCGAAGTCAGAAAGCATATCTAGCAATCTTTGTTTCGCTATTAAGGGCGTACACTTAGAGCTCGTTAGTGACCTAATCTCCGATTCTTTTATCGGCACCTTAAGCACTTCGTATCGCGTAGGGGAAATCTCTCTTGTATATATTCCGACAACGGAATATATACATATTCGTCGCTAAAGGCAGCTCAAAGAATCTTTTGGATTCTTACGGGATGATCTAAACTGACATTGCTCATTTTTTGCGCGATCACGAAACCTCGTGGAAATTCATTCCACCCAACTACCTCACTTCGGCGGGCTAAGGGAGACCGCCGTTACGTCTATCAAATATCATTTGTACCGAATTATCGAAAAGTCACCATTGACTTTTGAAGAATTGCAGACAATATTCTGCGAGATAGTCTATCCTGAATTCGCGGCCTCTTACTTCGCTCAGCAACGATCTTAACAATCTTGATTATTTGAGTCCCGGTCACTTTAAAATTGGCACCGTCTTAAATAGTTTTCTTTATAATGACAACCAATGTAAACGAAAACAGATTAGTGCGTTGGCAGAGAATCAAGCAGGCTAGACAACACTTCACAGGAGGAGACAAGAATACCTGCACATCCTGGAGGAACGCTCCAAGTGGAGAACCAGCAAAGCGATCAGCAATAATCTAATCAAATGGTATTGCTAAAACAGCAGGGTCTAGCCCCGCTTCAATGTTGTTTCGGCCACGTTCAAGAAATACATACATCCAAAAGCTGACAACATCGTGCGAATAGCTACCATTCGTACACCGAAAGGCTCATTTACCAAGCCGTTGTCTAAAATCGCGATCTTGCCCATAGATACGTAATACTTTGCCTGATGGTTCATATTAATTATAAGTTTTACATTAGTCAAAAATTTCACATTAATCATAATTTTGTGCAATTTCATTGATTCCCAGTAAGGAAGAAACATTAAAATAACATTTAGAAACGTTAATTTCATATGCATTTTTCAAACATTTTAAATAAAATTGTATAAATGTTTTGAAAATGTTATATAATAACATAGAATTTATCGAATATTGTTAAAATGTTTTAAAAACATTACTGCAAACATTTTTTTGAGGATTATTTTAACATTTATTTCAGGTTAATATAATGTATCTACAATGTGTGAAAATTGTATGTAATTGTTACCTTAAAATAATGTTAGAATTATATGAAGTTTCTGTTATTATAATGTTTTTAATGCAATGTACATACAATAGTTAAAAATTAATGTTTGTAATTTTTATTTTAAAATAATGTTGGGTAAAGAATTTTCGCTCATTCTCAATTTTTAGTCTAAATTCGTAGATGCTTACTGAAAAAATAAAAAAATAGTAACGTTTGCTTAAAAATACAATAATATTTAAAAACTAAGACTGTAAGCGATACTGTCTGAAAAAAAAAAACATAATTATTAAGAAGCTTCATTATTCAATCATGTGCGATTCCGTAACTATTACTGTTGGTCTTTACTATTTGTTTAGGCGAGAACTCAAAGGCACGAAATTAAGAATTATAGTTAGAAGTTACTGTAGAAGGCAGTATTGACAATGACAACCAACAGTTTATTACATTATTCTAGAATTAATCATTAGCTCAGCGTTAGCCTACGAGTATACGACTCTAGGGATCTCAGGTTCGAATCTCATTAATGCGTTTTCAAAAATTGTATACCTGCGTAATTGTAATTAATAAAATAGAAAATATGCGAAATAGTAATTACAAATTAAACTCTAATAAATTTTTTTAATAATATGTAATTAAAAAAATAAGAAAGAGAAATTCTTTTTTTACAACATATATTAAATATTTTATTAATATTAATTAAAAAACATTATAACAACGTTAGAAAAACTTTAACGCAACATTATTTATAATGTTATGGCACTCCTATTTCAACATTACCGATACCTCCAAATTGCGGTCAAAGGTTGTTCATAATGATGTTGTATACAACGTTAAATACAACATATTTGAAAACGTTACAATGTTATTGAATATCGTTGTAATAACATTATAGTAATAATTTTTTGCTTACTAGGTTATTATATAATATTTTACTACAATACGTTTCATCTTCAAAGAGCTCGAATCAAATCAGGAGACGCGGTAGCGTCTCCCGCCAAGTATATTTTTTCGTTATTAACAGAGACGCTACAGTGTATCCTTTACTGGACGGATAACGACTGTGTAGGAATAAATTATTATTTCTTTTAATTATTTAGATAATATCGGTAAATGCCTAACTTTGTGAAAAAATCTATATTTTTCTAATCAAC
>NW_012028750.1:0-357 GCF_000956235.1 Wasmannia auropunctata | reverse complement strand
TAAAATAAATAAAAAATAAATATTAAAATGTAAAGTAGAAAAGACAAAATAAAATAAATATTTTGTATTCGTGTGAATAATAGGTTCTTAGGAATGTAACACTAATTATGACTGAAAAGTAATTTTTCTAAAGTGGTTTTGTTTATCTTGATATTTAAACAATAAGGATTAAATTTTGTAGACGCTGTATTTTATTATAATTGATCTAAAAAACCAAATTTGTATTATCTTCAATGTATAATACAATCACTAAAATCATTTTGTAAATATTATTCCTCGAAAAAATCTGTTGTATTAAATTTTAAAAAATTCTTATGGTATTATTATCTTTAATGTATAACACGATCAGGCAAAATC
>NW_012028749.1:0-2012 GCF_000956235.1 Wasmannia auropunctata | reverse complement strand
TGATATTTGGTGGAACAAAACCGGTTTCAAATGCTATTATTACCTTTAAAAATCAATAATAATTTTAATTATAATAACACCTATAGAAAAAATCTCCGAATTCAATGCTATAACTCTTTATTAATTTATCATCAAATAGGAGCAATATTGAGCCGGTTATATTAAAGTTGAAAGGGGAATGTTTTGCTCTTGAATGGAAATTTTTTGAATCTAAAATAAAACAATGAGAAAAAGAGTAATATATCGGTTTTGCTTTGAATACTATGGTGTCAGTATCGTGCGATATAATATTAGGTCAAAGTTTATTAATGTAAAAAAATATATATATATAATCGAATAATCTTACAGTATCTTTGATTGAAATGCGAAAACTTCAGAAATTGGCTTGACAATTTTATTTTACTATAAAGTTTTTGAGGTTTTTGGTTACGAATCTAGAAATAAAATTACAAAATTAAAAATGGCGAATTTAAAATGATCAAATTTAGAATCAGTACATGAAATGTATTATAATTGTCATTATGTCGAGTTTAATACTCTACGATGATCACACGATGAAACAATTTTTTGCATCTCCGCAACTAAAGTAGACATGCTTTCCTTGCCATTAAAAGAAAAAATTGCAAATGTCTTCTCTGCCGTTGAACCAGTGGTCATCATAAAGTATAGACTCGATATAACGACAATTATGTACTAATAAGACATAATTACATTTTATGTAATGATTCCAAATTCGATCATTTTAAATCCGCCATTTTTAATTTTGTAATTCTGTTTCTAGATTCATAATCAAAGACCTCAAAAACTTCATAGTAATCATTTTCAAGCCAATTTCTGAAGTTATCGCATTTCAATAAAAGATACTATAAGATTTCGTGATTTTTGTGGTTCTTAGACGCCATATTTGAGCTGCGGCGCCATATTAAATTTTTCAAAAGGCTACGTTCCATTCAAAACATAAATATACGAATATTTTGAGATCTCAAAAATTGTTTTCATTGTGTTAAATTTCGGAAAGAGAAGTGGCCCGCTTAACGCAAAACGTCCTATATATATATAAACTTAAATTTTTACTTTTGTATCACATTAAAACAATAATTTAATTTTATTTAATTTGAAGAAGAAGAATAGGTAAAATTGATCTAATACCTTAATATTATTTGGTTTTTATAATACTTAAGATTGTAATAAGATTAAATTCGTCAAGAATATGTTTTGTCTTAAGATACGAAATCATTGTTTGTTTGAAAGCTCTTAAATTATACTTTCAGATACTGTGGAGTTTATTTAGAAACCGCAGCTTCTTTTTTAATTGTACCAAAAAAATGCTAAAAGTGGTCAACACTTATTTTGGCCCTTTTCCAATTTACTCAAAATTCTGATGTGCTAGATGAATTCTGCCAACGGCATCGTATTTAGCATTAAACAAATTTTCGAGAAACGTATTATCGCATTTTGGAAACATAAAAAGTGTTTTTTCGTCACACTGTGTAATTAATCACTAACAAATTTAATACTTACAATATTAAATTCTACGACAAAGTAACTTTCTCGAATAATTTTTATTATTTTTATTTTATATTATGAATATTTTTCAATAAATCTTCTCTTTTTGTGTATATATGTGATAACGTAAAATAAAAACAAATTTTATAATAATTAATGAAGACGGAAACCAGTTGTTTTACCTTAGCAATTTGATCGAAACCACTAGCAGCTTCAGCATGACCAAGATTGGATTTTACAGAGCCGATCATTAATGGAGTTTCTCTGTTCTTACACAATACATTAGAGATAGCATTAATTTCTGGAGGATCGCCAACTTTGGTAGCGGTACCATGTGCTTCAACATAATCCAAACAAGATGTCGGTATTCCGCATTCATTGTAAAATTCTGTTAGTAAAATACTTTGCATAAACGACGATGGATATGTTATTCCTTCTTCTTTGTAACCATCACTATTTAATTTAATATGCGGACATATAGCATAAATCCTCTTCGCATTCTTCGC
>NW_012028748.1:0-435 GCF_000956235.1 Wasmannia auropunctata | reverse complement strand
TCCACTTTTTAGTTCCGTAGCGATCTCGATTAAATTAACTTAGCGTATCGGCGGCTCCCGGGGACTTTGTAATATTTCGCCCGTCTCACCGACGTCGCAGCGGCCACAAGAGGAGGACCACCAGGACGGAGAAGCAACATGTACAGGTCGTATTTGAGTCCGCGTTCCCTTACCAATTTTGAGAGCAACTAAGCTGCCGAGCTTCCATTCCAGGTTCCGGTGCGAGTCAGATGCGGCGAGGGCGGAGGGGATGGCCACTCTACGCCCCCAGATCGGGCGAGAGACCCCGTAGTTGGCAACGCGACAGGGCGCCCCGGGGAATAAGACCGGCAGCCAGGGACGGCCCCTCGATAGAGTCTGTTCCGGAGGGTGAGCTGCCTGAGCGTGCCAACCCGGCGGCGCACCTGATGGTACCGCCGACGAGAAGGATACCGC
>NW_012028747.1:0-430 GCF_000956235.1 Wasmannia auropunctata | reverse complement strand
TTAGCCGGAGTACGCAGGAGTGTAGCGTGTCGTACGTACGGCTCTTCGCGCTCACTTCACAGGTGAATGTATGTTGAAGTGAGCGCGAAGAGCCGCACGTACGGCACGCTACGCTCCTGCGTACTCCGGCTAAGCGCGACCTGATTGATTAACTTTATTCGTTAATAACTCTGTAAATAATGGTCTGAGCCAAAATTGAAAGAGGAACTTTTAGTTCAAAATTTCATTCTCTTTCACACCTTGAAATATTAATTAAGCGTTACGGGACATCCTGTATAGTAATATTAATTTTAATATATTTTTCAAAAAAAATTTTTATACTAAAGAAATGTTATAAACATTACCCAGATAGCACACGGAGCCCAACAGGATTCATTAGTATATTCAGTTTTATGTCATCAATTCTGAGTTTATTTCAGGTGCAAAAAGA
>NW_012028746.1:0-912 GCF_000956235.1 Wasmannia auropunctata | reverse complement strand
ATATTAAAGTTTATGTAAACCAACAAGCACTCTCAATTTTCAACAAGATGATAAATCATGATAAAAATTGCTACGAGATCACTACGGGTATTACGTAATCTCTGCCTAATATGAAGGACTTAATAACGAGGTGTCTAGGCCAAGATAGAAAATGCATGTAAAAAAATACAAAAACGACAAAATTTAATATATAACAAACATTGCGCAATATGACTAAGCTACACGTAAACAAATATTTAACCGACAAAAATTCAAGTTAATTAGAAAATAAATTTTGTCAAAAGAAAAAATCAATTATTGGCATTTAAATTACCGAAACAAAAAGTTAATATGTGATCAATAATTCCTAAAAATTTCAAAGAAATTTAAAAATAAAAATTAATTTACCATACAATAATTACTGAACATTTTAAAAAATTGTCTTAATTATGTATGCATTTATCAAATTCGTTTTGTTGTTTCGTCACGTCCCATGTAATGTTTTTGTGAAAAATATTATTCCATACTAATTTTTGTTATCTTATCATCATTCCTTTTTCCGCGAAACATTGTTAAAAGCTTCCTACTAATTCCTCTTCTACAAACTGCACTTATAATTTTTCGTCTGCAGCAAAAATCTCCTATTGCATTCATCATTCCATTCGTCAACAATTTCTTGATATCACATAGTATCTCTGCTTTAACTTCTCCATGGCACGTGCAAGAAACATTGCGTATTGCGCGTTTCGCGAAATCATGAATTAAATTAATTATCGTTGCAAGGGACACGGGACCGATTGTAAGATCGTTTCGAATGTCACCGACTTCTCGCATCACGCTTCTACACGCGTCTAACGTCGACGAGGCTTTCTCATTCACGATCCAAAGACTTCTTCTAGCCGAAGCTAGGCATGGTAACAAGACGTTTGTGTA
>NW_012028745.1:0-442 GCF_000956235.1 Wasmannia auropunctata | reverse complement strand
AACATGCATATCGATATTTATCTAAGCAGGTAGTTTTTTTAGGAGCTCCGTACATACAAAGCAGAAAGCGAATTCCGTTGGTGATAACTTCTTGTGGAGTTGGATAAATATCGATATGCATGTTTTGTTAAAAACACCCGGAATAAAAAACAAGTACAATTAGCTTGTCTTCCTCCAAGCTCAGTTGCTGCTCATCAACATCTTTTTCGGGTATATTACCAAGTTCAAGTGTGGCTTGGTTATCAGCTAGACCCAACAGATTGAGGTTGGAAGTTGGTCGATAATACGTTAGAACCAATTCAAACTTTACTCCCACCTGCGCCGGAAAAATTATTAAACACAATTTTTTGCAACTGTAAAAAGGGATGCAGTGCTAAATGTGGTTGCAAAAAGTTGGGTTGTTTGTTCTCTGGCATGCACGAATTGTCAAGGCCGGTCGTGT
>NW_012028744.1:12994-42734 GCF_000956235.1 Wasmannia auropunctata | reverse complement strand
GGTGTGTTACACCCCAGTGTGTCAAACAAGGGTTAAGCAGGTATAGCCAAATTGGAGATACGTGTTGAAATAAAAACCTTAATTACAAGAGACATAAGTATTATAAAAAATAAATACCTCGAAATTAGGAGTTCTATTGGTGGATGAGAAGATGATAAGAAGATAAGTTATGCGTTACGAATGTACCTACCAGATGATTGGAGATACTTTTAGGGGAATTCCAGATTTCGAGATTTTATATTTATATTTAATTTTATACTTTATATTTTTTTATGTTATTTATGTTCGTAATTACGTAAGGTTTTTATTTCAATGTGTAAGGAAGAGTGGGCATGAAAGAGTCATGTTTTGAAAGAGCCATTTCGTTTTTCAACTAATTGAATGTAATTTCAAATTTTAAACTTATATTTTAATACTTTTATTTAGTAGCAATACTGAAACGATAACATATATAGGCATTTGACAGTTAACGCTAAAACAGCGCTGTTGTAGTGAGAGGTAAACAATTATACAATATTACGATAAAAAGTAAATTTGTGAAATTTAAATTTCTGTCTTTTAAATTTATTTGTGATTAGCTTTTAGAAAAAGTATTTTTTAAATCAAATGCTATATACATTAACGTTACTAAAAACATAGTTATCAATTTTTTTGCTTGTTTTAGTTTATCAAATATTTTGTGATTAGATTTTTGATACATAATATTATAAAAGAGCTGATAGCCAATAGATATTGATAGCTATGAAAAATTCAGTTCTTTTGTTGCTACTTTATCTAGCTCCTTTATTGCACACCTATTGTAAATAATTTTTCGAGTATTTTTGCATTGCACATAGAACGGCATTCTTTACGATTATTTATAGTTATATTTATAATTCTAGCATTATCGACTCAGCTTACATATTTCATTCTTTTTAAATTTGATTCAACATATCTTTAGACAATACCAAAGATAAGCCAAAGAAAAAAAGCGCCCTTCTGCTGTCATGTAGGAAGCTGTTAAAGAAATTAATGTGGTGGTTTTTTTTCAAAACCACCGTTGTATTGAAAAAGCCGAATTCCCTAGTTTTTTTAAAAAAAGTTAGTAACATCTGTTAATGTGATTAAATATATTTATTTATTAAATCAATTTTATAGATAAACAAGTACTCTTATGTTGCAAAGTGATTTTATTTCATTAATATCAGATTAAATTTTTTTTCATATTTTGAAAAAACGCTCTTTTAATGCCCACTTCCCAAAGTCTCGAATTTTGATGGACACGCTTAAGAGTGTATTTTTTAATTATTTGCTCTTAATCTTAAATAGTACAAAGTGCATATCAATCATTTCTTCGTACTCTTTTGTCCAGAGAATTACTCGGATTTGAAATAAGAGCGTTCGTGAAGTTCGGAAGGATTCGATCCCATGTAAAATTCACGTAAACCCGCGCTCGCGCGCGGAGTTCCCATTCGGAGCTTAATGGATTCTGAATGCGAGGCTGTCAACGTCGAATCACGGGATGACAGTAAATGCAACTTGTCAGCCGGCGAGAGAAAGAGAGCGAGAGTGAGAGACAGAGAGAGAAAGAGAGAGAAGCGGCACGCGGCCGGTATTGATCTGCGCGCGCTGCGGCCAGTGCGGCCCAAGCGCGCGGTAGAAACCGCACACCTCTTTGCGTGCGCCTGCTTCCAATTTCGGCGCATTCTTTCCGTGCGCCCGGTCGCGAAGTGACGTTTCACATCGCCCGAGAGCTCTATCGAAAATTTCTCCGATCATTTTTTCCCCGGCGCGGCGGCTAGCCATATAGCTGAAATTCAGCAGAAATCGTATCCGAATTCCGTCCTATATGAGGGAGATAGAAACGGAACTTCCGCATGGGCGATAAAAATATAATGTCGACGGTCGTAGCATTATTTTTTATGATTACTGCGAACGTGGTCCGGCAATCGAAAGATCCATACGGAAAAATCTTGTACCGGGGAAATCCCCCGCGAAACAGCGCCGCCAGGCGCGATGGAAAAATGGATATCGCGTTAATAACACCACGCCGATTAATAATCACTCCGCGAGTGGACGGTGGGGAAACGGCGCGGGAGGCAAGGGGAGAGTAAAGACGTCAGAGACGGTTGTGTGCACTATCGATGAAGGTGCATTCGCGTATCCTCGCTTATTTTTACGATAAACCGATAATTTTCGCGAGGCGCTGCATTATCGTCGACGTCGACTTATACAGGTGTCAAAGTCTTAATCGGGATAAAAGAATGAACCGAAAAAGAAATCCGCGGATGAGATGAAATTTTAAGTTAAATTCGTTCAATTCTCAGTTTCTTGGAATAACTTTATTTTAATATTGTTTGACGCGCGATATGGTGCGCACATTGTGAGCGAGATGGATTGACCGCGCGCGCAGGGAAGACGAACCGAGAGGGGAGAGAAAAAGACGTCACGTCACGACGAGATCGACGCTCGTAGGCGCGCTAAAAGCGCGCCGAGACGTGTATCCGTCGATGGATATGTGTGGGCAGTGGTCGGTGTATACGGACTCTCGACGGTGCGCGGTAGGAAGGGTGGGTTGCGCGAAAATATTTTCATTATAAATAGCGGCCGACCGACCGACCAGGCAGGCAGGCGGGGTCGGTCGGCGCGGAAGGCGCGAGCGAGATCTTCCGCTCGCTGATCTTACAGTCCTGAATGCCAAAGAACGCCTAGACTCGTATTAGATATTCGTTTCTACGCCGGGTTTCTTCGACACGTAACAAAACAAAGCGAAAGCCAAGGTTTTTTTGTTAGTTTTCTCGAGACGTCTCTTCTCCCCGATAGGTCCCGTAAGAATTCCTCTTCGCGCAAGAAGTAAATAATCTTTTTTATAATAATCGGAATAATGAGATTTCTATTTTCTTAATAGAAACATTATCGATATTTGATCAATTGAAAATTGATTGGTAAAGTTGAGATAAAGTATACTTCGGAATTTATAACGATATTATGGTCTCTACAATTTTCTTTTTGATTATTAAGTTGTTATTGTTTAAGCTCTTGCGCGGAAATAAGTAATGGCATCTTTGTAAGATACTTTGAACGAAAATATTTTCTTTATATGAGTTTAAACTGGTATGTAGTGCAGTGTGCTCGATCAAATAGAAATAATAATACTATCTTCGAAAAGAGAGAAAGAGTGAGTTGTTAGCAAAAGAACTATTCAACTTCGAAAAATGTCTGTTATGTTTTTCCGAATTTCATAAATAAATCTCGAAATAGAAAAATCTCCAAATTCTAATGCTAACAATGTTTATTTTGATTGGGTACAAATTTATTTTTTTTTCTAAAATATGTATACGGAAAAAATGAGTTTGCTGAAGTATCCAAAATTTTATTTGAATATTGAAAATAATTTGTCGGAAAACAAGACAGTTTGGATAATCGAATAATTCAAATAATAGAGACTCTCTTATTAGCTCCGATAATAGAAGCTGATGTTCAAAAAATTGAAGTCGAACACATCGAATTCTTATTATCCAAATAATTTGGACAATAAGAGCTCAGCTATGAGCTTGTATATTTGGAACTGAATACTAACTTGTTCGTATAAATGGAATGCGGATAAATAGTTTTCTACTGTACGTACACAAAAAGAATGATTTCGCTGAAAGATCCTAAAATTGGATATAAATCTAAAATTAATTTTGTTGGCTCATCAAAATAATTAGTTGTGTATTAATTATTAATTGGAAACTCAAACTGGTTGCTAGAATGTCAAAATTTTTTACAGTATTGTTCATTAATAGCATTGTTGCGTTTATTTTTCTTTCTATATAGTATTTTTATATTTTGATCTATTTTTATATAATTTTTATGTTTTGTTACGTATAAGGTTATTGAAATTATTGTCTTGACTCTTGATAAAGAATAATAATATAATAGATAAATAGAAACTAGAGGATATAAAGGCTAGTAAAATGAGCAAACAAAGTTGTAATATAATTATATAATTTTATTCGGTAAAATTAAAGCGGAACATTTCAACTTTACTAATTTTAAGTCTTCTTCAGCTATTATACAAAATTTTAAAATATAATCAATTACATTAATCTTAATCGGAGAACACGTTTGTTTTCTGGTGTGAGTTATAGTTATAGGATTTAAAATTAAGATTGCTGTCTGAAGCTATTATTACATTATTTACTTTTTCTTTTGACCATTTTTGATAGTTTGATTCAATTATCGACAATCTATCTAGAGGTGTGCAGATACCAACAGGTCCTCTTTGGTCAACGTCTTTTTGGCAGCTCTGAGAGTATATTACAACATCTTTGCTCGTTTTGACTTTTATATTCTCTAGTTTTTATTTTATTCTAAATTACGAGCCAATATACAATTTGACTATAATAAATTATAATATAATTAATATAATAAATAAAATAAAAATGTAATACGTAAATATAGTGAGTAAGGAAGAGTTGGGAGGGAGAGGGAGGAAACAGAGAAAGAGAGAGATGTGTGTGTTTCGTGTTACTAACAATATGGTGCATATTTACTGCATGATCTCTAAGTAATCGTGAAAATAATTATTGATAAGATAGCATTTTGTTCTACTTATAAACTGTTTTCTCAAGAAATGTTGAATGAATTTTAATAGAATCACGTAATGCTTGCATTACATTTGAGAAACCCCGGTTTCTTTCTCATTTGTCGCGGAAAATTGTCGAGCATGAGGTGACATCAACACGTTCACGTTTCACATCTTGTTCACAATCTCGTTTCACATTTGTCATTAGAACGACACGGCCAAACGGAGTCGTTTTAATCCCTTTGCAGCGGAAAGTATACTGACATTCCTCTTGCCAGTCGCAAGCCGGAAGCCAAGGGGATTCCTCGTAAAACTCGTGTTCCGTAAAATTTCGACGGAACAAATGGCTTCCTCATCCTCGGTGACTTATTCACCGGACTTTCATCTACATTTTATTCGTTGCCGGTTTAATTTCCGGCGAAGCTCGACTAAGCCTAGAATTGATGAGAACCATGAAGGATTTTCTCTCTCTCTTTCTCTATCTCTCGGTTATTTACGATTGGGCGAGAGCATGAAAGCTTTCCATAAAACCGGAAGCGGACTCCCACAAAAGGGGCAGCTCCTGGTAGTCGCAGGGGATGAATCCCGTAAGTCTTCTGTTCGTCGTTTGTTCTCTGACCTATTTGTCGATATATGGGTCATGAAGTTCAGCAACCCAGGTCGGTACCCGGGTCGACTGCTCTAACGGGTGACCTGAATAGAAGTGATTAGATTGCATTTTGTTTGTGTTGTTTTCTTTGCCGCGGGATGTTCCGAGGCGAAAATCCGCGTGAAGTCATCGCCCTCCTCATCTTCGTAGATCCTTCGTAGACGAAACAATTTGGAGATGGTCCGGATTTTCTGAACTCTCAGCTATATATTTCGGGGGGAATGTGCCACAAGCTTGCTTGGCAGTGCGCGGCGTTCTAATTGAACAACTGTGTATCAAGGTATATTATATACTCGGCCGTCGCGATCTCATTGGAATCTGTGATGTATAACGTTTCGTTCAGACTTCTCTTTCTCGCCTCACAACGAAACGCTCGCGCGCGCGCACGCGCACGTCCGCAAATTGGAACGAAGACAGACCGTTCGTCTCGTCTCATGACGACATTCAACGCGCGTTACGCACTTCGCAATCTTCGGACAGACAATGCCGAGACACAACTGTCGTTGCGACGAATGATCGTTTGCAAAATAAACGGTTGCACCAATTTTAAACAATCGCATCGTGTCGTTACTCCTGAATATTTCGTAGATTGACACGTTTGCCTAGAATTCAAAAACTCCACACAGGCTTCTGCAGGAAATAGGGACAAAGAGTCAAATATCTCTAAAGCTTAAGAATCGTAGGGTTGCTCGCAGAAGCAACATTTCAACCGCATCGGACTCGTTTCGTGACGCAGTCAGTATCAAGTATTTATCCACAGGTGGCCGCCGGCGTTAAATACGGGGTTGGTCTGGATAAAACGATCGGAGTCACAGTAGTGCTGTGAGTGATCGGCGAGAAGGTGGAAAAGGAGGAGGAGGAGGAGGAGGAGGAGGAAGAGGAAGAGGAGGAGGAGGAGGAGGAGGAGGAGGAGGAAGAGGAGTTCAAACGGGCGCCCGAGCGGATATCCTTATTCGAATGTTTAACTCTTGCGCGCGAGGGTGCCCGATGCGCGTCCGTCCAGGGAGAGTAGGTCGTTTCCATGGCGACAAGGGGGTGCATCGGACTGGCACTGGTATCGCTAAAACTGAACGGGGCACCCCCTCGTCCGCACCCGCTTCCGCCTACGCCTTCCCTCTCCTGACGGGACACCCTCTCTCAAGTTTCTCTCTCTCTCTCTCTCTCTCTCTCTCTCTCTCTCCCCCTCCGTTCTTCCCATCCCGCGAATACATCCCACGCCTCCTGCGGAATATCCTGCCGTACCTGTGCTCTGCCTCCTTCTCCGTATCTGCACCCTAGGTCATCCCGCGGAAATTGGGTTAGACCTCGGAATTAGGTGCCGCTGACTCCGCCGGCGAATTCACCGCCGTGTGCGGAGACGCTTTGAATCGGGGGAATGTAACGTCGATGTGTTATTGTGATCGAAATATCACGAGGAGATTTGCGGTAATAAATACAATAATAGTCATATTTCTTCTTTTTTAAGTCTTCCCTGCATTCGAGATTTATCGCTTCAGAATCAATTAAGTAAAGAAAGAATTGACAAATAGGTAGCATATTTTGTTGTAAACCGTAATAAGTAGGGAAGAGGAAAATATATCAGCAATTGAAAGTAGAAATTGTTTATATATTTTTTTATTTTGTTTATAATTGAGATAACATTATTATATTTTTGCGATGGGATGATTTTTTAATTAATTGTGCCTTATTGCAAGTATTATAATGTTTTCAGTCAATCGCGCCTCATTGTAATCACCGCATTGTATTCGTCAATCTTGCGTCCTGTATTTTCGGGAAAGCGTTATAGCAGCAGCATTGCTGGTGCCTTAGCTTTTGTGTATTCTGCAAGTTTATTTCTCTATAATTCTGCAACTACACGGCTATACAATAAATTTAAATATAATTAGATTTGTTTTTATTTTTCTCTAGTTTACGACCTACTCTAATTACTGTAGGTATAGATTATCTCAGATCTATCCAACTTGAACTTGGCTTTTATTTAACAAGAAACATTGTGGCCAAGAGCTCGTGAATTAATAAAGAATAAAGATATTTTCATGAAATAAGTTCCAGAAATGCGAATGAAAATGCTAAAGTTTTATTCTTTGTTAATTTGAAAGCGGATTTTGTATATTTTATTGGATTAATTTAATATGCCGGTTAGCTCGAGAGGTATTTGATAGAAATTGAAAACTTACGACAAACTAAAATCTCTCAAGTTCTCAAGCGATTTGGAAAATCGAGTTTTCTTTCAAAGAAGACGCAATTTCTACATCGCTTAAAGAATTCGCAAATAAAGGAAGACTAGTGAGATCTCTCTAATATTAATTTCTGTAAATTTATGTCTAACTTTTGTTATGCCAAAATTAATTACATTAATAATTAATTTTATCTGAGAGCGATGCGATTTTTTGAAGGAAATGTCTCGGCGCTGTCGGTTAATAATTGTGACTGAATTATCGAATGTCTAATTAATCACGAACTTCACCTCCCGCGACGGACGAGAAATCGCGTTCATTTCTCTCCCCCTTTTTCCCCTTTTACCCGTATAAGCGCACGGTCGCTCTCGCCTGCGATCGATCTTTATCACGGGGGGGATCGGAGGAGGGGGAGAGTTTTTAGGGCCGCGGGGAAAATATTTGCGCAGGGAAAACCGGGATGTTGTCGTCGGTAAACTGAGCGCCTACCTCCGCTCGCGCCCCTCGAATCCTGATAGAATCAACCTCGCATGGGACAATATGTCCTTTATATCCGATTTGACACGTCTCTTACGTCGCCGACGCGTGGGCGATCGATACGCGGCAATTTGAACCTCGCTCTCGTCGAGAAAATTTTCGATTGTTTCTTCCGGGATGCTCGTTTCTGAAATCCAGACTTTCCGGAGATGTGATCTTACCTATCGACATTAATATCATTAATATTTCCTTTATTCGGTCTTAATTAATTCAGGTAATGTAAAACTAAAAATGTAGAGCTAAATTTACTCATTGCTTGCATTTCCCTTCTTACAATCAGTATTGCTTGAAGTCTTTTTTTTTATTTTTTTATTTTTTTTTAGATGAAATCGTATGCGTACGTGACGCCCGCGAATCGATACACCCTGGCATATTTTTTCGTGCGGGACACCCTGTATTATTCCAGGGAACACAGGGGTGCACGACCTAGTTACGCTTGGGCGTGTTATATGGGTCATAGACACCATTCGCACAACGGTTGCACGTGCGCGCGCAACACGCTCACGCGTGTGCCGACTGTGCATTGGTTCACGGGAGCAGCCGACTCACGAATGTGGGGCAAGAAGGTTTTCTCACCCCGCTTTCGCCGTTCTCTCGCGATTAACGATTGAGCGGTGTCGCACCGAGAGAGAGACAGAGAGACATCGCGCGGCGAAGGTCGGTCCTTTCTCGGCTGATAAAATTTGAGAATGAAGAATGCTCGAAAACTGGGGTTTGCACTCTAGTTTATTTTTTTCTTTTTTTTCTCACCAGTTAAATGCGAAATTAGTGCGCGGGCGGAATGACGCTCGTTCGGTGTTTTTGCGTGCGAAATACAGAAACTATTTCAATCTCGCCTGTTGCGACTGTAACGGTGAGAAAGAGAGAGAGAGAGAAAAGGAGCAGCGATGGTGACGTCCGTCTCTCAGTGAGGCGGAGAATAAATCGACAGGCGGCGAATACCATGAGACTTGATTGTGACAGAATTTTAGCTCAAATGGCTCTTATCCATGGAGTCTAGTCTTAAAACAAGCACTGACTTTCACATTGTAAACTACATTGTTGCCCTCCCCGGCGCTCTGCGATACCTTTAACATTTATCGGAAAGGTTTTAGCTGATCGAAGATTGAATAACAAATAGTATATTGCTGCGTGATAAATCCTGCGACTCGATTTCTCGCCGCAATGCTTGTTTTTTTTTTGTAAAAAAACTTGTCAAAAACGATCGTCCGATCAATAATTATCGGGAAGGAAGCTTTGTTTCGGGTGCGTGCCTTTTTATATTTCTGAAGAGAAAAAGAAAGAGACAGATTTTACGTTCTTTCCGCGCGGCGGATAAACGATTTCGCGTAATAAACGTATAATAGTGCCCGCAGAACAGACATTTACATTTCGCCGAAATAATTCCCCGGGTTGAAACCGAACCGGGGTTTCCCCTAGCGCGGTTTCACCACGATGTACACCGGGTGCACACGACACGCGCACGCGTGCACTCGGCCAATATACATCCCTCTCCGCTGGCTCCCCTCTCATTCCTCTCTTATCTCCCTCGCCCGTTATCACCTGTCTCTGTTCTCCATCACTGTTCTCCGCACTTCGCCATCTTCCGATCATTCCGATCGCTCTCGCGCCCTTTCCCCCTCGTCTCTGCATAATTCTCTCTCTCCCTCCCTCGTCCCTCGGCGACGTCCCTGTCTTTCATCCCTTCGTCGTTTATCGAGATTCTCTGTCTTCGTCACTCTCGTTGATTTTACTACCGTCGAGAGAGAAAGCGCGAGATTTCTTTGTCTTTCTCTCTCGCTACTTACTCATACGTCTGCTCTTCTCTCTCTCTCTCTCTCTCTCTTTCGTTGGCTTCATGACGTTCTCGTTCCCTCCAAAGGTGCCAGCCACCCCCTCGCCGCTCTCCCTCGATCCGGGTGAGCCGCGCGTCGCGCGCGCCTCTCTTTCAGTCTCTCGCGCAAAGCGGTGCCGCGGCGATGCGACGTTACGTTACGCTCATTGCGGAGCTTGCGGTGCTGGTCCAGGGTTCTCTCTTCTCTCATCGGCGTCCGCCGAATCGCGGTGGATCGTGCGCATTCGTTCGCATTTGCCGTTTCCTTCGCTAGTTCTATTGTTCGTTTTTCCTTATTGGGGGGAAAATCGCACCTCCGTTCCCGCGAATTCTGTCGAACGCGGGCGCACAAAAGCACACAGAAGAGAGCGAAACGTGCGACGGCACCCGCGTGTCGCACAAGGAATGCGATCGGAAGAAACGAGAGGAAAGAAGGGAGATAGAGAAAGAGAGTGAGAGGAAGCGTTCTGCTATTTTCGAGACACCGTGAAGTCTTGCCAAAGCGTGCCTCCTCGGCCCGCGAACGGCGAGAATCGCAGCCGGAAGGTCGCGGTGGTAAACCCGCATTTCCGCTCGATCGGCTGTCTCCCCCTCTCTCGCCGAGATCGTTGATCGCCGAGCAGCGCGATCTCGGGGTTTCCTCCGGGATGTTCCTCCGCCGGAGCGCGACATGATCCAGCGACACGATTACCTAGAGCTCGCCGTCGACGTAAACTTTTCTGTCCATTGATAAAAAGGTTTCCCCATTGGGTACAAACATCCCCAATCGCCATATCTTGTGATCAGCGCTGAGGAGATAAGGAATATTGTGTGATCCCCCGAAGTTATTCTTAGGGACGGTTCGCCTGGAGGATGGTTCTGGTGCCGCTTGATCCGATCGAAGATAATTTCTGGGATTAATTGATCTCGTGACATGAAGCCATCGTTTGAAGCGTTATAGAAGATAACGGAGATCGCGCTGCGAACCGTGACGAAAAATTGGATGCTCGGCCGTAATCCCGAGACGATCGACGCGTTGACATTTTCTCTTGCCATAACGGAGAGAGACAGCCATCATTCTGTACGTTTCTCTGGTGGGCTTTTTTCCGGCGATCATCATATTTTTTGCGCGCGCGGCGAGGGCAGTTATCCGTCGACGACGATATCCTTGCAATCGCTTTTTTTATGAGCGAAACGCAACCCTCCGGGGAGAATATTCTCGTGATAATAACCGGACATAGCCGAGGGCGAGAGGAGACTGAGAAAGAAGAAATCTATCTTCCGTAGATCGCCGCAAGATCGACTGTTCGGGGTCGCTTTTACGAGACCTAGGCGCGTTTATCGACGGTAAAACGCACGCGGACGGTCGACTGCAGTTTTGCACATCCCGCGAAATCTTTACTTTAAGAGATAAGAGCCAGTGTCGGCGAGGAAGAGGGGAATTACGAGGAATACGCGAGCGGAATACCAATCGCGTTGACAAACAATTCGACATGGTAACGAAGAGGACTCCGTTCTGATCCATTCCTCGCGATGCGAGCGCGAGAGTGTTGTCCCGCGGGAAAGAGTGGTGTCTAGAAAAACAAGAATCAGTGCATTTCGAGCAGCAAGGAACACGAGCAAAAGTTCGGCTGAATGAAAACGACCGGTAGGAGGAAGTGGGAACGAACGAGAACTATGTTGCGTAGCGATCGATAGTCATTGAGTACACAACGGAAGGTTATTTCGTCCATTATAAAGACGTAGAGAAAATAAAAATAGAGGGAGAGGGAGGCAGAGAGAGAGAGAGAGAGAGCTGGGAGAAAAAAAGAAAAAGAGCGGGAAGTTTGACAGAAAACAGGAAAAAAGAGATGCAAGCTACGGCTGATCGACGGCGATCGAGGGCGACTCACGATCGGCGCGTTGTCGCCGAGAATGGAGGATAAATTTATCCGCGTCGCGAAGAGGAATGCGGCAGAAGCGTGGAGGAAGAGTGGCACGGGCACAACCGCGGAACGCCGCAGTCGCATTTCCGGTTTAAATTTAACACGATGATACGTGCGCTTTCGCAATTAGCCGCTATGGAGATTGCCGAATTTAACTGGAGGTTCGTTGGACGGAGGGAGATGGAAGGATTGTCCTTGTCGCTTGGCTTTGCTTGTGATGCGAATCGCGAAATCGCGAAACGCTTTCCGCCTTTTCGTTGCAAATTGGCAATTTCGATGAAGACGCTGCTAGTTGTTTCCTCTAAATTACAGCTAACGGAGATATTTCGTCGGTCTTTCACTAGAAAAAAAAGAAATCTGCGTGAAAATCTGGCAGATTTAATCAGAACGTGTCTAATGGAAAATAAATCAAGCAAAATTTTTCTAAAAATTACCTGACGAGCACGATTAATTCCTTTGCATTAAATATATTAGAATGTCTTGATTATTAAATTTATTCAGTAGATTGGCATAATTTTTTAGCGAAAATACATCTATAGTAAATATAATTAGAAGTTTTATAGATCTAAAAATATTAAATTTTTATGATGCTTATTTCTATCAATGTGAATTAACATTAATTTCGATTTAACTTGCTCTATCTTTTTTTCTAATTTTTAGAATCAGAGAAAGTAAGTTACTTTTCATTCTTTTTTAATCTTCTTTTTAAGAATTTGAAGAGATAAAAGAGTTAAGACGAGATTAAAGTTATAATCTACATTGGTAGAAATGGACTTACGTTTTAAACGTCGTTGTAAAATATCGAATCTAATCGTGGAAGTTTGATCTCATCATAATTCTACCATTAAACATCTTCTTAATATAATTAAAACATTTTCCTCGTTGTTCGCGTGCGGCTACGTAAAGGAAGACAGAGAGAGAAAGAGAAAAAAAGAAAGATTAAAATCTCTGCTGGCTGTAATCCAATGTACGCGAGAATGACCGTCCACGGTGATTAGATCGCTAAATTAGTTGCTATCTCGGCGGGAGCGATAAATAATAATATTCCGCGAGTTAGTTAATAACTGCCGAGCATGTCGATGCCTGCATGCACTGCGTGCAACACACGCTCATTTTGTTCATGTATACGCGAAATATTTATCACATGATTTATACAACGTGCGCGGCGCACACACACACACACACACACACACACACACAACTGTTACATCGGCAATCCGCCGTCAATTTGTCAGATATTGGTGCGTCCATGCACAGCACGGAGGCGGAGGCCGAGGGGAATTATTAAATTCTCGGCAACGCGGGAAAACATCGCGCATTAATAAGAGCTAATTAATGCCCGATGTTCGAAATTTGTTCATTTGCGCGACGGTTAAGCTTCGTAAAACGCGATTAAGCGTCAATGGTAATAACGCTCTCGTTTACGCACGATGACGCGTAATAATGCGTCTATATTGATGGAATACTTTTCCCAATCCTGCGACCGTTCGTATGCGCGTGTATGTACGTGCGCGACTCTGATGTCGCGCGAAAGCGCGACTCTCCATCATTTAATAATCCAATAACGTCGCGCGAATAAATGACTCACGGTGTTACGCTGACCTATAGAAGCTCGTGATTCATAGCTCGACGTTTACCCTATGCTACGTAATAATTATCGTTGCGCTCTTTACATAAAGATACGACCATGGTGGATACGACGACACTGTAGGTCCTCTTCTAATTAATAGTTTTCTCTCTCGGTAGGCCTTTACGTATCAATTACAAAGTTTTTCCATTTTATTCTCCGTTCAGCAGGTAACACGATTTGCCGGCAGTAAAATTATTTAACAATAGCGCGACGTATCTTCAAACGATTATCACGATAAATTGTAAAAATGTACGGCGCATCGTTATCGCATCCGCGCGATTTGTTAACGGAGTATTTACTGTCTGGAAATATCTGGAATTCTCAGGAAATTTCTCGCCGAAACGGTCCCTTCGTGAAAAACTTGGCTTTTATTTCGCGGGTAACAGAGTGCTGCATTTTTCACGTTGTAAAAGTGCTACATAAGTTTCGCGTTGAGATCAGTTTATTTTAACCCTCCCTTTAACACTTGGATGTTGATGTTTTTCTTTGTTCGCGATTTTACTTTTTTATTACACTTCTTGAAAATTTTACGCGATATGAAATGCTTATTTTATGGGCGTCCTCCTTTTCAATACTTTCTCAGATTTGATGATACCTCGAGTAATTTTTTTTCTAAGGTTTTTTAATGAGTTCGTTAAAAAAAAGATCTGATTGCATAAATTGAAAGTCTCTGGTAGATTTGGCCAGTATATTTGTTGGGAAATGAACGAGAATCAAAATTCTTTTAGAAATTATCAGATGAGCACAATTGATCCTTGTTGATATACAAGAATTTCATACTAAATTTATTTAATTAAATCAGCATAACTTTGCAGCGAGAAAAACGTCTAGAGTGAAATACATTCTACTATACTACATCTTGTTAATATAATTAAAACATTGTTCTCTGAGTAAAAAAGAAGAACTAAATTCGGATAAAATCGATTTTTAACTTGCATCTAAAAATGTTATAACTTCGTTGAAAATTTCAACGAAAATATCTGAAAGGTCAAAGAAATTCAAAGAAATTGTTTTTCAGTGTTGAGTAGATATCCCGAAATTAAGTTCCGTGAATTGAGTAAGAGTGACCGATTGAAAGAAGATTGATTAAGTTTGCGCAGCCGTGAAAGGTAGCTCGAATATATTTCTTGCGGGCGCGCTTTATTATTTTTTACTTGCATCTCGAAGAGAGACAGAGGGGCGCTAAGTAAAATTCAAACGCGAACGTGTTTACGTCTTAATGTTTTCCTTGCACGAGAACGTCATGAGCCTTGTTGTGTCTGCTTACAGAGTATACGATGTCGGAAGGTGGACGTGCAGTGATCTGGCACCTAGTATCAGCCCCTCGTGCTGCACGCCACCCAAAAGATTCACATACTAACTGCTAAGTCGCACCCGCGCGCGCGTGTGTGTGTGAGAGAGAGAATTGAATCCCCACCAGTTGCAGGGTGTACTGCACTGTAACTCCATGACGCATTTAACACATGGCCCGCCTAGAGAGTAAGTGTCGTTTCTTTTCACATGTGTGTGTCCTCGACATTCTCTCGCAGAATTTTTCGCCTCGCTTCATTTCCGTCCGATGACATCGGGTCGGCACGGAACGGTTTACCGCACGCGTACACACATATACATATACACGGGGGCAGAGATAGATAGATAGAGAGAGAGAGAGAGAGAGGAGAGGAGGGGAGAGAGCGAAAGAGAGAGAGTCGTGTAAGCACGTCGGAAATGAGAAGAATCTCCATTGTCCACTAATACCATAGATTGATAAATTCTGCTGTAGAAATATCACCGGTCGCTGCTCGATTAAATGCGCTCGGATGATCATCACAAATTGCTTATTCTGCACTTTTTCATTTGAAAGCATTAATATATAGCCTTGGCCGTAGGTATAAAGCATTCTCAATTTATTGCATTTTCTTGGAGAGGGTGGTAATAGAAACCGAAGGACTAAGAAAATATGAAAACTGTTACAAAAATAAATATTATTTTTCAATAAAAAAAATATATTTTAATTTAGTTTTCGTTAGATATAGAATGTTTATGTTCAATTTGTGGGGATGCTTTATAGTTATGGCCAAGACTGTAGAAGACTGTAAAGAATTAATAATTTAAAGGAAATATACAAAAAATAATAAATACAATAAAATATATCACTTATTTGCTACAATAATGATCAAAAATTATTTTTTAATTGTTTACAAAAAAGAATGATTATCTGGAGTTTTTATTGTTGATAAAACGATATAACTGAGCTTTTAATTAAAAAGAAGTTTGCATCCAGAGTACTATAAATCCAAATAAGGATTGCTTTTAAGTTAAGGGTTTATTTTTATAACACGCGAGAATTCAATACATTGAATGAAGAGCTAATAATATTCTCATACTTCCACAGTCAATTATTATACCAAAATTGTATTTAAAAATGATCACATTTTTAATAATTCAAAACATTCAAATTTTCTTAAAAAATATTTTTGTATGTTATTATTGTAGCAAATGAGAATATGGCCAAACAATCGGATGTTCTTTTCACTGTACAAATTCTTTGATTGACCTGAAATCGATTTTTCCTCTGCAAAATATATCTATAGTTAATAATCAACAGTTAAGCTTACAATTAGTAAAAGACAAATATAATTATTCTTTAATTTAATTAGTTTTGTATATTTTTGTAAACCAATTTTTATTTAAATAGTTTAAAAATCGCAAAATATGCATGTACAATTTTAAAAAAGAAGATTGAGAAAAGTCGCATCTGGCGATGACTCGACATTTTTGTTTGAGAGAAAATCGTTTTTAAATCGGCCGAGGAAACTGGGACGTTTCTGCATAAATCACCGCCAGATGGGCGAGCAATGTAATCGCGATTTACACGCACTTGATGATTCCAGTACCGAGCATAGTGGTGTATAAAGGAAGCAGGTCGCAGGACCGACCTGAGAGTCCTACGGTGGTGGTGAGAGGAGGAATGCCCTCACTGCCGTCCTCCAGGCAAGGCCTCGCCGTAAGTGGCTCCGGTGGTAGTGCACCTCACCAGGACGCCTCGGAGCCGGATATGATAGACGGGAATGCCAACCCCAACATCGGCACCTCCCCCGTACCGAACTCGCTCCATCGTCCCGCGTCCTCCTGCCCGCCGCCCGACAAATCGGACACTGAAAGCAAGAACTTTCGCAATCGGGTACGTGTCCCATCAATTACTACTACATCATTGTCCCTGACTTCACTCGTCCCTTTTCTCATTCATTAGAAACTTCGAGGTACATTTGGAAGAAGTCGTTAAGCTGGCGTCAGATTTAGAAGATATAGACGATATGTTAAAGAGTATCAAAAGTTACGCGACGAAACGTCTATTCCCCTTTTATTGCGTCTCTCGAGTTTGCGACATCGAACAATGGCAAACGCGAATTGAAAGTGTTGTGTCTATCGAATCGATACCGCGACGACGCGCTGAACGGTAAAGAACTGCTCTTGGTTGTTGCAGACGAACACGAAACTGAAGCTGTTAGTCAGAAGCCATGCCATGAGAGAATCGACGTCCCCACCGCGGGAACCGCACGGCAACGGTCCGGCGTCGCCGCACAGTCCGCAGTCGGCGGACGGCGAGAAGAAGATCGTGTGCAGCCTCTCGCCCAATTCCACCGGCGCCAAGCTCAACAACAACGAGTCCATGTACAACAGCAATCTTTGTTCCGCTCAATCCCCTAAGCAAATGCGCAACACGGCGACTTCACCGACTTGTCGGACACCGTCGCGAAATGGTAAGTGCGAGACCCCTTTTATTCTTACCGCGCAAAAGTAAATAAATTTTACAAAAATGAATAAATAAAGGCAACCAACTTACAATGAACCAAGCTAGATGACAATGCTTATTTATTACAACATTACAATAATATAAAAACACAAATAATTGCGTGTAAATAATTGCATAATCGATGTTTCGATTTGTAATGAGGTCATCTTCATTCATCTGCATTACAAAATATCATTGGAATAGAATATTTATTTAGCCAAATTATTTGCCAAAGAAGGAATTTGATTTACACTTTTTCTTATCCATACATATCCTTTCTACTTTATGGCATTTAAAATTTAACCGTGTTTACCTACCTATCGTTATCGTGCTTACAGTATCTTTTACATTATCTATCTTACATGTTATTTTACCTCTGGACATTTCTAAACTTTCTCTTTAACCTCCTTTTCCATTCTTATTCTATATTTTCGCGTTCTTTATATCATCTTCTGATTTACTTAAAATTTTAACTTAAATTCCTTATTCTTAGTTTTTCTTTTTCTTAACAATCTAAATCTTCGTCCACGCTCATTCTATATATTTCGCATTTTCCATCTTATTTCATTATATTTATAATCCTAACTCCTCTATCCTTAGTTTTTTAAACTGTGACCTAAAAAATCGCCCATTTTTTGGGCCCTCAATTTTGGAACTATGTGCCAAATGATACCTATATGGTATAATGAGACATTAATTACATAGAAGTTTCAAGTTGAGGTGACATTTGTTATCAGAACTGGAGGGAACGGGGGATCAAATTCCATTATCGAATTTTAAGATAACTCCAAAAAACGGTCGATTTCGGGACTGAACTGCGTGCCAAATAGTACTTTATAATGAGACGTTAATCACAGAGAAGTTTCAAGTTGAAATAACAATTGTTATCAGAGTTAAAGGGGGAAGGGGAGGAATTAAAGTTAATTATCGAATTATCACAGGTCTGCGAAATCCGGTGTTTTAAGAAGGTTGAGCCTATGAAGGCAAAATAAACATATTTCTGCATAATTTTACGAATGACGCTCGTTTTGAATGTAAAAAAATCGGATTTTTGCGTGAAGAGATGTAATATACGTATTACGTGACCCCCTCCTTCAGTTATAACAATTGTCATCTCAACCTAAAACTTTTCTGTGATTAATTATAATTTTCTGTAATTAATATTGACCTTTTTTGGGTCACTCTTTATTTCCTTGACTCTCTAAGCCCTTCTATACATTATTCCCATCATCTTATTTCTTTTATTTATTTCCTGTAGCTAAAATTATATTATTCTGTCAATTAATTCTGTTCAATCTTCATTTTCCTTCATCACTCTACTAGTCTTTATTTTTTAGATTATTATTAAAAGTTAGAAATCTGTTACTATCGAAAAAATTACTAAAAAAATTTTTATTCTGGGACTTTTGCTGCGCAGGTCAATCTAGTCCCTCTCAGGTACACTCACCAAAGAGCATCACTTCTCCGACTAATGGCAATAAATTGGAGAATCATCGCTCCAAATTCGCTAGCGCGAATATCATTCAGAAATGCAATAACTGTGTGAAGAACAATCAGAATGAGCGGCCAGGTCTACTGCAGACTCCGATATCACCCACCAGGTCCGGTCAAGCGTTGCAGCATTCGCCGAAGAGCACGAATCTTGCTCCGTGCGGCCAGAATAATCAGCACAAATCCGAGCAACGAAGGCCGAACACGTTGAACATTTGTAACAATCAGTGTTCGGCGCAATGTGGCAACACGCTCTCGGTGAGCAGGCCCGGATCTAGGCACAAGCTGAGGCATCAGAATTCGTCCCAGGGCAGCTACGATAGCGCATCGCCATGCCTTTCGCGCGGTATGTCACTCGAATGTTATACTTTTCCTTTCCTTAATTTATTTTCAATCAGTAAGCTTACAGTATTGTGATTCATATGACATCAGAATTTGTGTGTATGTGTGAAAGATTAATCTTTTAGTATATATGGTAACAATCTTCACAATTTGTCATGCTTAAGGCTCCTGACAGTCATATTGGAATTGTGACGTCATAAGCGAGAAATCATATGTTAAAGTTTTTTTGCATGCCACGAAACTTTGCAAATAAAGAAAATTTGGATGAAACAAAAAAATGGAATCGCTTTAAAACATTTGTAAAAATGGACGGAAATTATCTTTTCTTCCTTGAGGTGTATTCCCATACAAATGTCAGCTAGGTATTTATTTTTTCTTGTTACCAAATGTTAAAAAAAGTTAATGATACTTGAGGAGCATTCGGGTGGGAATCCGAACACACTCCTAACAGTCAGTAAATAGTCGTAAAAAGTACGTGAAGTGAAGCTTATTCAGGCAGAAAAACACGGTTTAACAGCTGTTTACATAAGAGAAAAATATGATTTTACGTATGAAATTTAAAGATAACATTACTTTCCGTCCATTTTTACGAATTTGATAAGTACGAGTCACATTTTCACAATTAAGCATGTAATAATGAAATGACATGCAAGACAACATTTCGTCGCCAACGATTTTTTTTTACAATTAGGCCCGTTCTACAATACATCGTATGCCGGTGTTACGGTAAGCAATAAGAATTGACCATCACAGCTGAGTATTTTCCTCACATTCGATTGTGATTGATAAATTTTTACGATTACAATACCAACATATAACGTATCTTAGAAAGAGACTTAGGGCTATGGCACACAAAAAACTTAAGCAGTAAGACTTAGCAGTAAAGGTCTATCTACAATGAAAGTAGTAAGGCCCTTAAAGGACCGTCTACAATAAAAGTAGTAAATCGTAAGTCGTAAAAAATTGACTAATCACAGTCGAATATGAGAAGAATAATCGATTATGATTGGTCAATTTCTTAAGACTTACGACTTACTATTATCATTGTAGATGGCCCTTAAGACTTTAGCAATAAAAAATCAACATGTAGTTTGCTATTGCTTACGTTATGGCCTTAAATTCTCGATTGTGATTGGTCGATTTGCTTACAGTTCAAGTTTTTCTGTATAGCGGCGTCTACAATGAGATTTAAAATTTAAGATTTAAGAAAATTGACCAATCACAATCGATTATTCTTCTCACGTGAGATGAATAATCGACTATTGGTCAATTGGTCAATTTTCTTAAATCTTAAGTCTCATTGTAGACGCCGCTTATGCCATAGCCTTTAGAATGATTATCAAGGTCCTAATTTCTACCGTGATATGGTGTCGCCACTGTCAACGCAGAGTTTTTGACTGACAATGAGTATAGTCAAGAGCCTTAAATATCTTTTTCTGTTCCATAAAGATGATGATGGTCTCTTCTAGTTAGATCAAATATTGTAATGTTTTTTTCTCTATCAGGAATTTTTTATTATAATTAGCTTTAATCTTCTTTACAAATTTTTTAAAATGTATATCAATAATCTTCTTCTATTTCCTCATTCTTTACATAAAATAATCTTGGCTTAATTTATATTTTTGAAAGTTGTAATTTCTGAACAATAACAGTGAAATTATTTTATTTATTTAAATAAATACGGGAATCGAAAAGATCGAAAATTGAAGTCGGATCTTTTGCTGGACAGACAACTGGTTTATTGCTGGGGTGTTCTCAAACAATTAGGCGTTAACATTCTGTTTTTGATTCTTACATTACACTTTATTATTAAGTTATATTACAGTTTATTATATTAAGTTTTATATTTATTTACAGACAGCAGCACAGAGCTGTACACGGACAGCACCGGGATAGATCTCGAACAGTTCATCGCGGAGACTATAAACCGCAATCAGAAAGATCGCACAGTGTTGTTGAAGATCGAGAAGGATTTAATTGAGTTTGCGAAGGATCGGCAGAAGGTCTCCCACAAGTTCCCGAGCATGTCATCGTACAATAGGATGCTGGTACATCGGGTGGCAGCTTACTTCGGGATGGAGCACAACGTGGATCAGTCAGGTCTGAGTGTCATCGTCACGCGGACGAAAAACATGCGAATACCGGACACTCGCTTCAAAGAACACATCAGGGACGATCTGATCTTGTCAGAGGAGCCGCGAAGAAGTATCCTGAAGCGAGACTCAAGCTCATTCGAGGACAGCTTCAACTTCAAATCGCCTGACAGACTGTCGGGCGACTGCTGCCGGCGCAGTAAGAGCTTCGAAGAGCGCGAGGAGGAGTACGAGCGCGCCAGACGAAGGATATTCAAGGACAGTAGCGGTGAGAGCAGCGAAATCACGTCCTGGCCGTGGTCCTCGACGGAGAGCTCGGACGCCTCGGCGAAATTTCGCTTGCTGCATCCGGATCACCACCTAGTCAGGTAAATCGCATCTGAGTTTTTATACGATTACCGCGCGTAACAATAATGTTATAAATTATTCATCAAATATATCTCTTAATACGATAATCGCCTTAGAATACAGTTTATATATGCATCTTCAGGCAAAATCGACTTCTGAAGGGCGAATCCTTTGACGGAAGGGATTCGTTCCGCGGTGCGGTATTGCGCCCGTCCGTTTCTAAGTCATTCAGTTTCGGTGGATACACCAAAGGCATGCTGACGAGGGGGGACAGTGTCACATCCACACATAGTGCGGGGGCTCGCCTCATGAAGCAAGGTAGTTGTTCGTAATTGCGGGGTTGCGTCGAAAATACCGACAAAGATTTTAATGCAACGATACTATATAGTGATATTTCGTTGCATTATTGTCGTCCTTGCATCGCTCTCTTCTATTATCACGTGGCAAATGTGTTGTAGATTCGGGGGCGAGCATGTGTTCACGCTTGAGCCCGAGCCGCTCGAGCAGTGGCTACAAATCGCAGAGTCAGCGCAGTGACGCGACGATATCACCATCTCCATCACCCTCTCCCGTACCAGCCGCCATGACGTGTAGCCACACTCAAGTATCTAGTCAGGATTTAGTCTCGCCGGAGTCAGGTGGCGGCCAGACGGTCATGTGGGCAGTTACCAGTTTGTCCAGCGTGCCACCCGGCAGCATAATAATAAACCCGCAGACCAATCAGCCGTACACGAACCCGGACGGTTCGATCTATCGCTACGACCCGGACAATCCGCCAAAGTTCTTCGCTATGGAGAATGAGAACGGCGTCGCTAATAAGCAACAACAACAACAGCAGCAGCAGCAACAACAACACACGGAATTACCCTCCGAGCCATCCAGAACGAATAACAACCTCAAGCACGACGGCAGGAAGCAGAGGTCGCCGCAATCGAGGATCAGTGTCACGGGAACGACCACCGGGGCCCAAGTAACGAACACGGCAACATCGCCGAGCCTGCCGTTTACTCCGCCACCACCGCCGCCACCTCCACCACCTCCTACTTCTGCACCGCAGAACCTCCCACCCATTCCGCAGCAGCAGCAACAGCAAGCGCAGCAACAGCAGCCACAATCGCAGCCACAGCAGCAGCTGCAGCTGCAGCCGCAGCCGCAGCAGCAAAGTCTAGTCAAATCGTCAACAACATTACCGATGTTTAGTCATACTAACCAAACAGCTCAACAACCGTACGCGACCTATGTACCTACCTCAGAACCGTATAATCAGGGTGTCTATCCGCCCCCCATGGGGCAACCGACTGTGATGATGGCGCCTCATCCGACTCAGGGTCAAGCGAGTATGCAAAATGGCGGTCAAGGGGACGTTGTTTTCAATCAGAATCAGGTCTACACCAATTACGCGGTACCTGTGCATCAAGGACCAATACCACAGTCAGGGGTAAGTGTATCAAGGAATTGAAAATTCCCTTGTAAATAATAATATTAATCGATCAAGAATATAACAACAAACATATTTAATTAAGTTAAGGATCGGTAGGAGCTACGGTGGAGACCTCTGTCGGAAACGAATTTTTTTTATCCCAAATTACGGTTAAAATATTGATAAAATCGCAATATACCTAATTGCGATATTTGTAATCAGGAGAATTGCCTGCATCTCTCTACAGAGTAATTTTTTTTTTTTTTTTTGAAAAAATGACCAAAAAGTTTTACGAAAAGGCCGATTTTTGCTTCGCTCGTGGAAAGTAAAATTGATGTCGTTTCTTATAGTTTTTGAGACGAGGAATCTAATAGTGCTGATTAAAATTACATCACATGTCGGGAACACATCGAAAATTGAGTTTAAAATCGGAAAAATGCGTGGCATCGCAGTAATTCGCAAGACAAGTCGCTACGCTGCATGTGTTGATGATATACGGTGTGTACATTATGTTTTTGTCATAACAAATGAAGAGTTTGTTATAAAAATGCTATATTTAATAGCGAAAATCCCGTACGCCTACACATCAAGTCACGGCTCCCCCCACCCAGCGGATTGCTGTACGTCTTCTGCGAGTAAACCACACATTTTTCCGACTTTAAACTCAATTTTTGATGTTCCTGACATGTGACGTAATTTTAACTAGCACCATTAGATTTCTCGTCTCAAAAATTGTAACAAACGATGTCAATTTTACTTCTTGCAAGTGAAACAAAAATCGGCCTTTTCGTAGCACCTTTTTTTAGCTAAAAGAAGTCCCAAAAAATATTACTTCTACGAGACAAAATGTGGTAAAGTGCAGATATATGTCAGCACCGTGAAGTATAAATGAATTTGCCTGTCTTTCCTGCCGAGCTCCTTAAGGCAATGCTGGAATACCGACATTTGCATTCTAATGGATAACTCCGAAACGACTGAACGGATTTAAAAACGCTTTTACAGGATTGAAATAGACATAAAATGTCATCGCGCTAGGTATATATGAGTAGTAAAAACAAAAAATATTAAAAAATTACTTTTTGGGGTATTATAACCTGTCACCTGACGTAAACATTTTATTGGTACAAAAGTTCTGCAGCTCGTATGTACAAAAAAAGTATCTAGCGCGCATCGGATTACTTGCACGAATAATACAAGACGTTTTGAGCTACGATTGGAAGCATAGAAAAAAAATTGTTTATTAGAATGCAATTTGTGGTAATTCGTACGCTTGGATAAAGTAAAGACAGCAAAAATTGCGTCTTGTAGTAAGTGCCGGATTTTCCAAAAGATGGCACTTTAATAAGTTAGATAAGGACAGTCCATGTGTTTGAGTGAGACCAGAAGATATTGTAAGTTTATTTAGAGATACTAGTGATATCACTGATACTAAAGAATCTGCTTTATCGACTTCGTACAAATTTGGCCGACCTTTCAGCACCTTCTTAAGGCGATTCTAAAGTCGTCTGTTTTATCGACCGAACGTGATTATTTTCCATGATAAAATAAACATAATTAAAGGCAACAGATTTAAAAATCCTTCTCCATGATTAAAGTACAGGCATCAATGTAGTTCCGGCTGGTAGAGGTTATGCTAAGAACGAAAAAAATTTTTTTAATTTAGATCTCCGTTACCTTTTTTAGTCCAACATGGCGTTTAGAGCTGTTAACATGTGCCAATATTTGCTTCGTACAAAAATTTGGCAGTTTTTTTGGTACAAAATGATACCAGCCGGAACTATGAATTACATGTGCAAACAATGTTGAGTTCATAAAATTAGGCTTGGATGTCTAATAAAAAAGATATATGTTCTTGAAAATTTGTTACGATGTGTGCGTGCGATATCGATATGGTAGTAAACATGAACACATCACTACACACCATTACGTCAATATCGCACGCATACATATTCATAAATCGTCGATAAAACAGCGACATTTTTAGAGTTTGATTCCAGTTTAGGATCGCCTTAAGGCGATGCTGGAAGATCGGAAAAATTTGCACGAGGTCGATAAAACAGACTTCAGTGTCAGTGATATCTCTAAATGAACTTCTTACAATATCTTTTGTCTTACTCAAATACGTGCAATGTCCTTATCTAACTTATTGAAGTGCCATCTGTTGCAAAATCCAGCACTTACTACTAGATGCATTTTTACTGTCTTTACCTTAGTTAAACGTACGAATTACCATAAATTGCAGTTGTAAGGATTTTTTTTCTTAGGCTTTTAATTGTAGCTCAAAAGGCTTTGTATTATTTGTTGTCATGTAATTCGATTCGGAGGACGTAAGCATTTTGTACATATGAGTTACAGAACTTTTACACTAATAAAATGTTTACGTCAAGTGACAGCTGTACGGTACGAAAAAATGTAATTTAAAAAATTTTTTTTGTTTTGACTACAAATTCCTTCGTCCCCCCAATACATTTTATGTCTATTTCAATCCTGTAAAAGGGTTTTTAATTCCATTCTGTCATTTAGGAGAAATCTTTACGACTGCAATGTGTCGGTAATTCCGAAGGCGTTGCTAGAAGGTCGGAAATATCGACATTGCAGTTCAGTAGATTTCTCCTAATTGGCGGAACGGAATTCAAAAACCGTTTACAGGGTTGAAATAGACATAAAATTGTGATGTGAGGCGGACGAATTTATAGTAAAATCGGAAAAAATTAAAAAATTACATCTTTTCGGATCATACAGCTGACACCTGACATAAACATTTCATTAGTGTAAAAGTTCTGTAGCTCATATGTACAAAATGCTTACATCTCACACTACAGATTACATGAACGAATAATACAAAGCCTTTTAAGCTACGATTGAAAGCGTAGAAAAAAAATCCACTAAACTGTAATTTATGATAATTCGGAGGCTTAGCTAAGATAGGAATAGTAAACAAAGCGTCTGGCAGTAAGTGCCGGATTTTCCAAGAGATAGCACTTCAATAAGTTAGATAAAGAGAATCCACGTGTTTGAATGAGACCAGAAGATATTGTAAGAAGTTCATTTAGAAATACCACTGACACTGAAGAGTCTGCTTTATCGACCTCGTGCAAATTTTTCCGACCTTCCAACATCGCCTTAAAAGAATGCTGAAGTCCTGTTTTATCAACTGAAATTTCGACCAAATTTGCATGAGATCGAAAACAGAGGCATCTCTTAACTTCTTCTCTAACTTCTTACAATATCTCCTGTCTTATTCAAACACGTGCAATGTCCTTATCTAACTAATTGAAACGCCATCTCTTGGAAATCCGGCACTTACTGCCAGACGCAATTTTTGCTGTCTTTGCCTTAGCTGAGCGTACGAATTACCACAAATTGCATTCTAATGAATATCTGTTTTTTTACGCTTCCAATCGTAGCTCAAAAAGTCTTGTATTATTAATGCAAGTAATCCGATGAGCGCTAGCTACTTATATTTTGTACGTATGAGCTACAGAACTTTTGTACCAATAAAATGTTTACGTCAGGTGACTGGTAATTTTTTAAATATTTTTTCGTTTTTACTACAAATTTATAGCTAGTACACTTACATTTTATGTCTATTTCAATCCTGTAAAAGCGTTTTCGAATCCGTTCAGTCGTTTCAGTTATCCATTAGAATGCAAATGTCGTATTCAGCATCCTCTTAAGCTGAAGGTAATGATGAAATATTGCATGCTTTTGAGACCCGCCATCTTATCTAACCTAACCTAACCTAATCACAGATCAGGCTCAATGTCCGGCCCGCAACCGTGGTTCGCGACCGTTTCAAAATATGAAATTTAGACTCCATTTAGAAATTTCTACTCCATGTGATAGTCCCTGAGTAACGCAGAGAGGGCGATAATTTGATATTCTGATCCGTGGGCGATGGTCTTGAAATCTGGCTCCTCGGAAAAACTAGTTGGGCATCCGTTATAGAATACATAACTAAATTGCTTTAAAGTGAACGTGAAGCTAATTTGATAGGAAGAGGTAACACTGTTGTTATCGTAATAACCATCTTTAGCTAATCATGGCTAAACTATAGAATTTATTTAAATACTTTTATTATAACTATAAATATCGTTTAAATAATCCAACACTCATTCACAAAGCACTGTACACGTTGATTAGCGTAAATATGGCGTTTCGGTTTCAGGGTGATCCGTAGCAAACTATGTTCTAGTGATCTAGATATTCTATAGAAATCTGTATACTTTATTTTATCCTCAGATTAGGTTAGGGTTTATTATTATTTAAGCGCAGATTTATTTCTGATTGACAGGCTTAACAAGTCCTTAACATTAAGGCTTAGCCAGTCTGCGCAAATAATACGAGACAAATAAATTTGTAGAGTTTCTTCTAATGGTTCTTCAAAAAATTCAATCTAATGGTGTAACGTATGTCGATGTTTTCAGGATATGGCGGAGTTGTCCGGATATTTCTTAGGGATGAACATTTACGATCAGCGTGGCAGCGGTGACAGCCATCCCACGCCCCCGCACTCCACGTATCCGCCACCGCCGCCCTCCGCGAACCAAGCCGTGCAGAATATGCAGTCGATACAACCGAATTACTGGCAACCACCGCCGAATCAAATACCGGTAAAAAGAGAATAATCACGCGCTTTGTTCTCTTATTGTCGCTTGTAAAACTTTCTGCGTTTGGTAAGAGAATAAATCTTTCCAGCCCCAACAGACCATGTATTTCGTACCTCCGCCTGCAACGGCAATTTCCGTCGGGCAGAATCCAGGGGACAGGCAGCAGCTGCATCAGCAGCAGAGATTCCCGACGAATTACTCTTTCAACGCGCAAGCAATGACGCCTCCGAGCCAAGCGAGTTGTACGTTACGATCTAATAGCAATTGCTGTATCTCTCTCTGTTTCCTCTGTAATATCTGCAGTAATTGACGTTGTTGCATTGCAGCTAATTACGTCGGCAGTTACCCGGTACCTTACAATTCCGTACCGGCGGTAACTCCGACCCCCGGCGACTATACGTATCAACCACCGGTTCAAATGGTTCCTACGTATTATCCGCCGGGACAGCCGGCGATACAGCCACCGCCTGTGATGTACAGAGTACCTACGCCACCGAACACACCAACGTCTAGTCAGGTAATGAATAATATTATTGAGATAATTATTAATCTTCACAGGATTTAATAGATATACGAACATCGATTTATTGGATTGCCATTACAAGATTGACAATTTAATTGATATTACTATTAATAGTACTATTCGGTTTAGAGCTGCGTTGAAACCAGCGATATGCGGCACGCGGTTTATTTGAACTAAAAAAAATCATTAGATTCACACTTTAGAATATTATGAAAGCACTAAGATCCGTTTTGACATTTTCCGTTCTTAATTGTTTGTACATTCTTTGATCTATCTTGATACTTAATTATTAATCTGTATTTATTATTGGTAATTAATTGCCAATATTAATTTTGCTGGAAATTGATATAACAAAAGATCATTAGTGCATAAAATTATATTATTTATATATAAAATTGTTTTATTAAATTATGTTATATTAACATAAAAAGTTAATGCATCATATTTGCTATAAATCAACAGATACCTGGTATGCCGTTGATGTATGTCAACTCAAGCAGCTACGCGGCCCCGGCGATGGTGACCAGTGGAACATTCGGACATCAGGTTACCCACAACGGCACGTCTCCGGCGCCGCCCGGCGCGTACATGGCACCCACGCTGGTTCCCAATCTCGTCTTTAGACAAAACGTTCCTGTAAGAATATCACAGTAACGACGTCACCTACTAAGTCATTACGGGACTCTCGATATAAAAGGTTTTTCTTGAAATAGGTCGTTCCCAGCGTGCGGGCGACAACGCCAGGGAACTCTCAACGAGCTAGTCGATCTCCAACTCCGGCGCACGAGCTTTTCGGAGGTGGAAGTGGAGATCGAAGCGCACAACCTCAACCACGTTATCCACTGCCAATGTATCAGGGTGTCCATATAGTGCAAGGTACGATACTTTTAAATGTCATCAATAGTCCTGTTCTTTATAACTGAACTGATGCACTAGTTTACAGTTTATCTTTCTCTTTCTACATTGAAAAAAGAAATTTAACTCTGAATTAGTGCAGTCAGTTCAGATATAAAGAACAGGCCTTACAATTTATCAAATCGTTCTTTAAATAGCTGTTAATATTAAATTTAAAACGCTACAGGGGATATGAGATTGATGCATCCAGGCGTACCATCCAACCCCCGGTTGCAGTATGCACCAGTATCATCACCGCCTGTTGTTCAAGGCTGCCCGCGGCCGTACAGGCCGCCTTCGTCTAACACCTCGGGGGCCGGCACTCCGACTTCCTTTGACGGCAGAAATCAGAAAATTCGCAAACAGAGGTAATTTAAGAGCTCTACGTTATTTTTTGTTAAACATTACTTTCTGTTTCTTTCGGTAAATATATACGCCCGTGCAATTCATTTAGGTCCAAAGTAACATCTTTACCACCGAGCGGCGCACGATCCAATTTTTATCAGGCACCTTCCATGTCATCGCTCTCATCAAACGTACCCAAAGACATCAGAGAAGGTATGAAAAATTTGCAATGAGCATAGAGAGAAAGAGAGAGAAAAGAAAAAAAATTCGATGTTCGCGCTCAGTACGTCGCTTAAGATTTAGTTCATTTTCTGCTTTCATTTTGCTTATGAAGGATTAAAGTGTAACACGATTTTGACACATTCTTGTCTCCTCTTAAAAGCGAAACCTGTGGAAGACAATATGATATAAGGTACAGAACTTAAGTATAAAATACAATACTACACACAGAACACAGTGCCTTCTTTATACGATAGGGGCTTTTTCACGTGCGTTAATTCATTTTTATTAATATTTATCGTTTTTTTTCCAGTTTTGTACGATAACGTGCTGGAAAGTGATTCCTACTTGCATAAATTTATTAAATATATAATATTGAGTATGTATATGTATATATATATATATATATATATATATATAT
>NW_012028744.1:9918-12374 GCF_000956235.1 Wasmannia auropunctata | reverse complement strand
ATGTGTATAAGAGACAGTCGTTAACTTTAACCAGCTCTCTTGCCAAAATTATTTATCAGATCAAAATTTGCTAAAGGAAAATGTTGTTCCTTTTAGCACAAAGTATCACGTCATGTACTCCGAATGCGTCAATTTTGGGACACCCTGTATATATATATATCGAGTCAATCACGGTTTTTCGAGCTTATTGCAATTAGAAAAAAAAATACAAATTTGTTTATACATATATAGAACTAAAAACTTTCTTACGAAAGAAAGTAGGGAAGATATCTTTTCATTGCACATGTATTTTATTGCTGCACCGTATGCTTTAAATAGTAACGCGCACGGGATAATATTCTGAATTGATAAGGAAACGTTCAGAAAAATTCCTGTCCAGTTTTCACATATCGTTCACTTGCTGCAATAATCATTGCCATTTTTGGTTGCAGAAAAAGAATGGAAATATAAAAAAAACTTATTTCTCAATCAATTTATGCAATCAGTTAATACACCAAAATTGCATTTTACAATTAATATTACAAAATTTTAATGATTTAAAACAGTGAAACTTATTTTTTGAAAAACTTTGTCTTTTGAATTGTGTCGTTATAACAAATGACGACGTATAACGACGTTAATTCTTTTTTTTTTTTTAATAAAAAGTGCATATGCCGTTATTTACTTGAAAATTGAGGAGGAATTCTGGAATGTTTTCTTGTAGATATTTCGTTATGGTGACATTGAATGTGTTCTTTGCACTTTTTTCTAATTTTTTTTTTACACGACACCTACTATATGTACATTTTTCATGCTTTATTATCGCACTCGGATCGACAAGATACAGATATCATTTAACCGACTTCGTCAAGTTGACGTTTGGAGAACATATTGTTCTCACTCTTTCTCACGTCGACTATGACTATGCCTGGCTGCAATTCGTATGAATTATTCTTTTTTTAAGAAACATTTTTTGCTTTTATGTACAAGGCTTCTTTTAATGGTTTTACAATTGACATATCTATATATCTTTTTGCTTTAATGACATCCATTTATTTGCATCAGAATAACTCACTCGTATTATATGTCAAGAGGAGCCAACGATTTCTATTTCGTCCTCAGAAATTGATGTTTCTTTTTCAGGAACGGTGAAGGTGACCATCACCCGTCGGAATCAGGTACAATTTTGAGCAAACGGATCGGCAGGATAACATCGCTGATAATGCGAGTCGCAATCTCGATTATTAAACAGCAATCGAGATCGGCAATTCTGACTGTTCAGCTTTACTGTTCAGAGACACGATTCTTAACATGCCATATTAATTATTACTCTGAATTATTTAAAGAGAAGCAAGAGAGATGATATTAGAAGAATATACGCGTGCACGTACATCGAGTGAGAAGAATATTGTTACGCGTATTTTTTTTTTTTTTTTAAAGGAGTAACACAATAGATGAAATTTACTCGAAAGACTTTCAGTCGCACTGAATTTACAGTAAAACTGAATTACCATGACAATGCAAAAGCACGAGACGAGGGAAAGAAGGACAAAACGTGATCACGTGTATGTGCCCAGACGTAAAAAAAAACCGAGCGAATCAGTGGTGCACCGAATAGAGTTACTAGACAAAATTTTAATTACCATTATAATATTATTGTGTATATATATATATATATATATATATATATATATATATATGATTCTTAAATATATTTTTTATTAATTAATAATGATAAAAGTTAGCTAATCAAATGAAAAGTATAACATACTTTAAATTCATTAAACATTTCTAATTGACGCATCCTATAAAGCAGACTCTTGTAAATTAATAGGTGTTACAAATCACTAGAGACTTACAGACACGCATAAGCGATTAAATTGTTTTTCCTGCAGCACCTGGAATTCCCGTCGTCGGCTTCTCTGTCATTTGTCCCTGATTTACGTTACGCCCAAGTAGTCGGCACAAACGAGTGAGACGTCCCCGATTCTTGAATTACCGACAAGGTTAGAAACACGTGTCGCCGAGCCCTCGACGTAGGGCAATTACGGCGGGTAGACTGTCTCATTCAGGTTTTCCTTGTCGGTTAAACTTCGTTGTTTTGCCGACTATTACTCGTACCACACCCAAAACAGTCCTTGAGGAAAAAAGCGGTCGAGTTTCACATGTGCAGAGTTTTCTTGATGCGCAGATAGGAAATTGCCGGTAAACCATTTGGACGTAGCTGCGTTGAAATGTGTTGTCGTTGGTCACCATATGTGTGAAATATTATGAAAAAGAATAAATTTTACCCACACATCTGGCTATTCCTAATGTATACCGAGAATTTCCTGGATGTTGTAAAAAAACTTTTATATAGATTGATTGCACATGAGTAAACTTGACAACTAAAAAATAGACTGCAATTTTGGATCTCTCTGCAACAGTATGAACAAATTTACCTTGTACTTCCATCTCTCTCTCTCTCTCTTTCTCTC
>NW_012028744.1:8264-9898 GCF_000956235.1 Wasmannia auropunctata | reverse complement strand
TATATATATATATATATATACATATACATTACATACATGTGTATGTATGTATGTATGTATGTATATGTATATATTTAAAATACTTGAAGATATTTTAACTGCGATTTTACAGATACTATATAAATGTGAGATTTACTTTTAAGGAGCATTATTGTTAAGGTCACAAATGAATACACGAATTTCCCGAGTTGGTCGCCACAGCGATGCTAACCGAAGAACATATATGACGATTAAACTAATGTACGGGAAGGACGAAAGAAAACAAAACAAAACAGTACACCTTTACTGAGTACGTTTACAAGACGCGGGAGTCTTTCGACTTTTAGTGTTAATGGCGATTCAAAAAGGATGTTCTATTATCTATCTTACCTGCTAATTTTGATACACTCGCTGCCATCGCATCTGTCAACGAATTGTTGCGTTAACGTCGCTGCCCATTCTGAGTCCATTTTTTGAACGAGTTGTCTGCTACCTCACAGCGTAATATCTATGAAAATTCTAAAAGTTGGCCGCGCGTTGACGATGCCGGCCCTTACGCTTTCTTCTCTAACACGTATTTATTGTACGTGAATAATGAGAAACTTGTTATTCTTCACAAAAATGTTTACATATAATTTCTACAAGCGTATACTCTCTCTTTCTCTCTCTCTTTCTCTCTCTCACTCCCCCTCTCTGTTTCTTCTCTTGTATCTCGGAAGTTTTTATTGTGTTTTACAAAACGTTATATATATCGATTTTACGAGGAAAAACAAAAATGATAGTCATCCAAAGAAGTATAAAATTTGAACATTTTACACTTTCATTCTGTAATGTTCAACTAGATATGTCTAATCAATACACAATTCACGATTATACCGGTGAGTGTCATTAACTATATGTAAAATATGTAAACGTATTCAGTACATATAAACTTTATGTCTAGTTTCAAGCAGTAGTTAAGTAGCGTGAAGCCATCACAGCCTGAAAATTCACCAGCCACACTTTGCAAAACAAGAAAGCTCGAAATATTACTCCGTACTTTTATTTACGAAAACAGATAATTTTCTACGTTTAATATCGATCACAGATTACTGTTGGCGATTTTGTTTATTTATAAGAGCAGAGTTTAGTCTCGAATTCGGAATAAGTTGGATTTTTTTTTTAACATCATGATTCGTCTTTCAGTATATGTATGCGAGTCAGCACGCTTTATGAATTTCACGGAATTATCTCTTTCTTTTTATTATTTTCGTGTATCATATGTGTTCTTATATGTATAATGTTGCATGTACATAAAATACATCTGTCGCATATGTAATATTTTATATACAGAGTGTCTACAAAGTTTGCTCCCATCCCCTATAGTTTGGAAACGATTCAAAATTATGAAAAATCGCGCGAAATTGATCATTTTTTTAAGCGGATATGTCATAATTTTAAACTGTTTTAACCTTTAAACCACCATATCCCAAAAAAATCACACTAACCACAATGTCGGTCTGGACAGACCGCTATTATGCTCTCGCCAATTTTATAAGTTATGTATAATAAAAATATGTTTTCTGAATATTTGTGATGGGGGAAAAGAAAACTATGTTTTAATGTGAGGGTTAACAAAAAAATCTCATATAATAGAAATAAAATATATTTAAATG
>NW_012028744.1:2572-8244 GCF_000956235.1 Wasmannia auropunctata | reverse complement strand
TATATAAAATAAATGTTACATATACATATAATTATATATAATATAGTATACATATTTTATATATGTATACTATTTATATTATATATACTTTATATATGTAATACTCGTAGTATATTGAATCAATAGTATTACGCAAAGATTTTAGAACTTATATTTTCTAGAATACAAGCGTTGTAATTCCCTCTTCACTTCTTTTATATTTTGTAAATTAGCTGGATAGGATTTGGTCTGAATGTAGAAATTTTGTTCTTAGCTCTCTGTCCATTAGCAACTGTGAAAGGGTTGTAAGTAATGATCAGACTTGCTATTGACCATTGTTAGTATATTTAATTATTTTCCATTCTTTACAAAACTTGATTTTCTTGTAAAATATTATTGAGACAAATGAAGCTAAAAATATGTTTTGCAAGCTGGTTTTCGCATCTATTTGATGCAAGACATCATCTACATATAATCACTTGTTATTGCAAGCAGTGTTGCCTTTGGTCTACATGATTAGGAATCACAGAAGCTACTATTAGAGAGTATGGTTTTAGACATTTGATCCAAAAAATAGTACAGTAGATTCAATGATTTATCTTCCAATTTCTTTATGAAATAATATAATTGTTATTCCAGGGAAAGATACAGCATTTCTTGATACTGTAATAGTAGTTGCATCTAATGGTTGATCAGCAGCCGTACTGATTTTGTATTTTTTTTTCATCATGTCCAGAATATCCTTTATGAAAATGATACATTTCTTAAGAATTCAAAAGCAGCATCTTTAGTAATAAAAGCTCAGTTATTAGTAAATTGTATTATTTCTTCAGTAGCTGTGATACCTTCAATTTCTTGAAGAGTATATGCATTTATTGTTTCCTTTTTCTGTTTATAAAAGCCATATCTCTGGATTAAATTATATCTAATCTAATTTAGCCAGTTTTTTAACAAAGTCTAAGTTCCTAGATACTTTATTCTAGTTGTATGTCTCGAATGGGTCTCTTGCATCTTCATCATCCAAATCTCTCTCAGTTATCAAACTAGGAAGCATATCCAAGACTATAGTCATTGCTTAGTAATCTTCTAATTTTTGCCTCCATCTTTTGGCAAATTTGATCGATAGGTTGGCTTTTTATAAACTCTTAATTTAGGGTTAATGTTAATACTTTGCTATTATATTTCCCAATTTCTTTCTGTGGAATAATTTGTGAACTAGGAGTTGGAGAAGGGAGATCGATAATTTTAACCCAATCAAAAGAAGAAGTTTTAGGTTCTAGGTTTGGCTATGAATCTCTTCCTATTAACTTGAGCTGATGTGGATGGTAGAGAAACAGTTCGAGTTTCAGCGTTATAAACACAAACTCATTATCAATATCAGTTCATTCTCTTATTAGTTTGACAAAACTCACTCATTCTTTCTAGGAGATTGGATGGTATGTCAATCAAATTAATGCTTCTCAAATATTTCTCTAGAGTTCTCAGTTCACCTCTACTAGTCCGAGTTGATTTATTCATCAAATAAGTGCGATTTTCTTCACACTTGCAGATTTTATTAATTATTAGACTTGAAAACAAATTCAATTAGCTATTCTCACTCTAGTTAAGGAGTTTTGGATTTGGGTTATATAAAGTGTAGATAATATACATAGTATAGTATATATAAAATATGTATATAATATATATAACATTATATATATGTATATATGTAAAAAATGTATATATAAGTGGATATTCATACTCGGGTAACATAAAATCCAAAATCGGGATATGAGACGTCTTGAGAAACGTTTAAAAGGCATCGAAAGACGTCTTATTGGACATTTTATTGTCATTTTGGACTTTGTGTTGTCTGGGATCAATTACACATTGATATTATATATACATATATTTAATATACATAACATATATTATGTATACAAAAACATAAAAATACGCTTCAGATGTATTTGTGTACACGTGTACGTACGTATATACATATATAGATATATGTATACACGACAGATATATTTTCTCGCACACTCGTACCAACGAAATAGAGACATATATGTATTTGTATAACGCGATACATATGTACTACACCCATAGGGGTGATGGTGACACGCGGTCGCGGTTAATTAAATAACGTCTCCGTCTGTGAAAAACTAGGCGGATCAGCGTGGGCAGATCTCGCGCGGCTAGACTATTACGCGTGATACATCGTATTTTACATTAATAAAACGCGAATTATAATCCGCACTCTTTCGCAAAACAAGTAGAGTAGTTTCGCAAAGAAAAAAAGAAAAAATGAATAGCAATCGACCGTTAATCGTTACCTCGTAGCCATAGATATCGCGATCGTGAGGGGTTGCCCGCGTTGCTCCGCGAAAACACAAAAAACCAAGTGGAATCCATCCAGAAGCTTCGCTTACGGTGATTGTACTTCAGAAACGTAGGTGAAGGTGTGCCTATCTCTTTACGACCGTCCAAATAATCGAGAATAAGTATATCACGAATCTATCTATTTAATCCGCTTAATTGCGAATGTGACACCCACTTTTTCTTTGTGAGAAAGTGTAACGTGAGCTTTGATCCCATTGTAGGCTTAAGAGGGAAAGACCGAGAAACCCGTGCGAAAGGGATGTAGGTACCAAGACACACTTCGATTGTAAAGAGATGGGCGCACAACCATAGTATTTAACTGTACCTAATGTCGTCGTAGTGAGTTAAAGAAAAAGAAGCATAATTGTACCTATTAAGCAGAAAAGCAGTTCACGCATCTCTTTTAAGATAATAAAATGACGGTAGGCGTGAAGAGATACAACGGCGAAGGCACTCATCGGCCGTCGTACGGCGGGATCGGCCGTCGAAGTATCGTCCGATACCTTGCGGCACCGTATATTTCGTAGGCGTTCAGTTCAATGTGATCTATCGAGTATCTCTCTATGCGCGCGAGCGATACCGGGAGAGTAGATGGAGGAGGGAGGAGAACGAGGGAGAAACCGGGTATCAGAGGGTCTGCGACACGCGGGCGTAACATACGTGCGTGACACATACAACGTCGTCGCGTGGACGTTGGCAGTCGTTAGGGCTTTTCTCCTTTCCGATGTTAGTTCGGCGAAACCGTGAATCACGTGCGAAAACCGAGTGAACGACCTCGCGTTTACTCTTATCTCCTCGTTTCGTTTATTTAGCGTGCTTTACCTGCGTACATTCGATACACCTGTTCGATATCGCGCCATCAACATCAACATCAACAATCGTCTAATCTCAAGGTTTAACTTGGCCTTTATCTTTTTCCAATTCTTAAACATCTAGAAGAAGTTAAGAAGAAGATTAAACTGAAAGTAAAGTTAATCTACATTGGCAGAAATTAACATTAGAAAATATTTATATTAGCTTGTTATATATATTTACATCGAAATTTATTTAATTTATGTTGAGTATGTGAGAAATTTCCGCGACTATAGTTTTAAATCTGTTGCGTCGATTCGATCTGTACTGGCGACGTACGTTATTATGAACGACGTCTACCTTGCTTTGTTGAAAAAAAAAACAAAAAAAAAACAGGAGCTATCGCATGCACGGCAGGTGCGATGAATTCTTCATTGTCATCGTTCTTGAGTGATTTGTAATTTCCCCTTCGTGCATTCTGGAGATTCAACGAAGAGACGGAAAAAAATGCGGACACCTAAAAGAGACAGTCACCTCCGAATCGCACCGATTCTTAAAGAGAACGGATTAAATATAAGCTTACAAGACCTCACACATTAATTTCCTACTATTTTTGTAATACGATGTAAGATGATTGACAACGGCGAGTAATAAATCGGTGGAAGACGGAACGGGAAGAGAGTGGAGAGAACATATCGCGATATTCGAAGAGGTTTACAACGTGAGTTTGCAAAATCGACTTCTGCACAAAACAAAAAAGAATGTTATCTCTATCTCTCTCTTTCTCTTCCCTGACCGTTTCGTGGAGTCCTTCCGTTGATTTAAGCGTTCCCTTTAATAATAACTTGTTCTGCGTAACGAATCACGGGAGAAAATTGTTTATTTTCTGGCTTATTGTACAATACGGTAGAGACGCGAAGGAGCGTGCAGTTTGCGGGAAGTAGCGAGAAACAGCGAGAGATATCGCGACCCCTGCGTTTTCGCTACTTCCCGATAAAAACGCGAGACGCGTGTCGGGAACGACGTGAGAGATGAAGCTATCAGTGTTACAGGAAGCGACGCGACGTATCTTGCCGTTAAGCGTATCTTTTTATTACGGTTGCTTGTGTTTAGACCGCAGAGCGAGCGAGAACCACGTGAACGTGACACTTGACGAGGTCGGTCGTGTCGGCAGGTCGATTAGCGTTCTGGCGAACAGATTGGCGAATCTTTTGCAAACATAAATCGCGATTGGAATCGCGATATTTATCTACAGATAGGACTAGCTGATAACGAATTGATATTCAGAATTTTAAATTCGAAATATTTCTGCATTATTTTCAATGGGTCTACCCATTTGGATTGAGGGATTGTAGGAAATTGATTTTTGTGAAACTGCAAGTGTTAATTCTACATTATTCACATAGGTTTTTTTAAAGTTGATAATATTTCATGTAAGTGTAAAAGTTCTTTTCTCTAATAACTGTGAAACAATCCGTACTTGATCGATAAAGAGTTTTACTCTAAATTTAGTAAATTTGTTTTAAGGCTGGGAGATATTTTACACTCTAAAGATTATATGTTGATTTTCATGATTCTTTCTTTTTCATGATTTGCAATTAAAAATTGATAATATATCTTTTAGATGAAGATACATTTTTTTTAATTGCCAAATAATTTGCACGGCATTTGATCGACTAAAAAGTTTACCTTGTGAATTCAGTACAGTACATTTCTAAGGCTGTGATGTATTTTACACCTAAGTAATGTAGAATTAATATTAATTTGGTTCGCCATCCTGGATATCATCAGCTTCAGCCGCGGTACAGACGAAGCTAGATGCAGGATTGAGCCGATCGCGCCTGAACCCTAAACGACGTTGACGTGACCAGTCCTGAAAATTATTCGGATAACGCGGATACAAGTTGCGCGTGCGTACCGATATGTAACATATATATTTTTTGCGCATCCCGACGTGGCGGTATCGGTACCGTAAAGATAAATCTACTAGTGGCTGTGCCTCCGCGCTTAGGCAACTCACCGTGATCGCGTTCTCTCCCGTTTTGCTAATCCTACTGCGACTACACAAAGAGCGATGACTTGCGCCACTCGCCACTTCTCCGGATGTTGGTCATCGGGCATGCATAACACATTCGTACAAGTATTCAGGAAGAGATATATAAATATATAATTTATATTTATTACTAAGTAGGTCTCCTGTTAAAAAAAAAACGTACGGATATTTCGGACATGTCCACCGATTTTTTTCGGCTATCACGGGGAAAGCTACCGCAATGCGTTGAGCTACGTGTAATCTTAATTAAGAGGAGGGACAAAGGAAAATTGTAAATTGGAAGAGGATGGTTGAAGACGAAAGAAGACGGAAAAATCGACCTGAATTATCTGTGTATAAATATAAATTAGGGTAACGAGAGGGCAACGAGAGAAAGGAAAAGCGAAGTAATTGACAATTCTGAGGCGTTAATAAAGAGCTATATTATACTCATCCGAAATGCACAACATCATAGAGAGCCGGAAAGAAATTTGATATAGAAGTCATG
>NW_012028744.1:0-1192 GCF_000956235.1 Wasmannia auropunctata | reverse complement strand
TAAAACTAAATATAATTATTGCTAACATTATAACAATAATAACTATAAAAATGAAGCTAGTGACCATAATTATTTTACAATTGCAATTATAGTCACAAATACCAAACACTTCTCTCAGTGTACCAATTTTGTAAAATTACTGCACGTAACTAAGTGAAGTATTTTATAGTTGCAACAACTTTAATTTTACAGTTATTGCAATTATAAAATAATTTATTCAACTACCATAGTTTCTACTTATGCTTTTTTCTCTAAGTGTAGAAGTTTCTTTTACATTTCTATTATTTTCTCCTAACATTCGACTAACGTTTTTATTTTTATTTTTTGGGTAATTATCTACTTAAGGAGACTAATCTAATAAGGAGAGACTCAGACATGGTAATTTTAGAAAAATCTGAAACTTGGTACGTGAAGTGTATCACTTAGACATTATTTTGGCCAAGCAGTAAGACGCACTTTTCAGTCAATGTTGAGAACAAAATTTTATTTTATTTTAATATTTAAATCATTTCTATTTAAAATTAATCAAATTTATAGTAATCAATGGATATTCAATATACATATATGAAAAACGCACATTTCATTTACAATGTAACGAAAACCTGCGATAAATAAAACCCAATGCAACGAGAGCAAGCAAATTAAATCAATGTAACGATAATCCGAAATAAAGTATTTTTGTGATTTTGGAGATTAAAAAAATAGAATATACAAATAATGTATAATATTATTTATTCTTAGTTGGTATCGGTCACTGTATATCGTACAATCTTTCATACATCAGCTTTATAAATATCACATGAGCCTAGATGATAGGTATTCATCATAAAAGCAGGAGAAACACAACATTTTGCGACACATAGAACATATTATAAATGCAGCTTTGCCACATGCGCAAGGTTTTTTGAGGCTACTGATGGCAAAACATACTTGTTATTTGCCATCAATAGCCTCAAAAAACCTTGCGTTTATAATGTGCCGTGAAATGTTGTGTTTCCCTTGCTTTTATGACAAATATCATTCATGTGATACTCATGTATACTTACTACGTGTGATGCTCATGTGATAGCCCGGTCAAGTTAGACCAAAAAATAAGAGTGAAGTTACATAAATTCGCTGTCAGCTGAAAATCGGTAAAATTGTTCAAAACACAATAAAAAACAATTTCTCAAAGAGATCGGAAGAGCACACG
>NW_012028743.1:0-413 GCF_000956235.1 Wasmannia auropunctata | reverse complement strand
CCGGCACATAGTTTTATTAAAGCAAATAAATATTTCTAAAAACATCACTCACTCCGAAAATTCGAGCTTATGTGTATAATTTTTTTAAAGCATATAAATATTTGTAAAAATGCAATTTTTCACTTCGAAGACTTAAGGGCATACATTGAATCTCTTGAAAAGCAATAAGAAATTTTTAATAATGTAATCCCTCACTTCGAAGACTCGAGGACACGTATATAATGTTTTTAAAGCAAAGAAATATTTCTGAAAATGCAATCTCTAATTTCGAAGAATCGAAGAAATATATATATATATGTGTATAATGTGTTTAAAACAAAGAGATATTCGTAAAAAGGCAATCCCTCATTTGAAAAATTCGACAACATGTATATTATGTTTTTAAAGCAAAAAAATATTTCTAAAAATGCAAA
>NW_012028742.1:0-593 GCF_000956235.1 Wasmannia auropunctata | reverse complement strand
TTTTGGAGACTGCAGGTTATGTATATAATTTTTTTAAAGATTATAAATATTTCTAAAAATGCAATTTCTCTTTTGGAATATTCGAGGACATGGATATGATTTTATTAAAGGAAATAAATAATTTTAAAAATTTCTCTTTTTGAAAACTCGAGGACATATATATAATTTTTATAAAGCATAGAAATATTTCTAAAAATACAACGTCTCACTTCGAGGATATGTATATGATTTTTTTATAGCAAAGAAATATTTCTAAAAATACAATTTCTTCTTTCGAAGACTCGAGCACACGTATATAATATTTTTAAAGCAAACAAATATTTCAAAAAAATGCAATCTCTCACTTCGAACACTCGAGGATATGCATATAATTATAAAAGTAATAAAAATGATTAAAAATATTATTTCTTACTTCGAAGACCCACGACATGTATATAATTTTTATAAAGCATAGAAATGTTTCTAAAAATGCAATTTCTCACTTCGAATAGTCGAGGATATGTATATAATGCTTCTAAAGCAAAGAAATTTTTCTCTAAAAATGCAATCTTTCACTAGATCGGAAGAGCACACGTCTGAACTCCAGTCACTTA
>NW_012028741.1:0-315 GCF_000956235.1 Wasmannia auropunctata | reverse complement strand
TAAACTTTGTATATAAAAGTATTATATATTATGTAACTTACGTTGAGAAGCATCTATGTTGGCGGCATGCGGAGCAGCAGCGGTAGAATCACGCGGAAAAGCAGCGGCGGCGACAGCATGCGGAGGAGTAGCGGCGGTAGCGGTACGCGAAGGAGCGGCAGCGGCATGCGGAGGAGCAGCGGCAGTAGCGGTACGCGAAGGAGCGGCGGTGGCGGCGGTGGCATGATGCGGAGGAGCAGCGGTGGAAATGACCTCCGTAAAATTTTGTAGCCGTCTTGAACTTGCAGGGCAGTAGGGAAGAGACTTGAACAAGTC
>NW_012028740.1:12983-13391 GCF_000956235.1 Wasmannia auropunctata | reverse complement strand
TATCCCCTGTGTGCCTTGTCGACTCAGTTACATTATACGAAGTTATACGGTAGATTCACTCTTTCGAAAGCAGTAAACTGCATTTGTGTGCGATTTTTAGTTTATGCCGTGAAACCTTTTAAATTTAGTACACATTTTTGGAGATTTGACGCATTTTCATTTGGACCTATGTAATTCCATAAAAATAAATAGGATTCTTTTCTAAAGTGTCGATCTGAAAAGTAGAGATTTCAAGCTGTAAAATGCTTTTTTGAACATCTCGATACGATCATTTTTGACGAAGTTACACTCATTTAAAGCTTGTCTAGTTTAAAATTATAGAATACATATGCCAAAAATAAAAGATCATCTTACTCTACCATCCAAAAATAGGCAAAATTCAAGAGAGTGTAACTTCGTCAAAAATGA
>NW_012028740.1:0-845 GCF_000956235.1 Wasmannia auropunctata | reverse complement strand
TTCGCAACGCCCAAAGCGAGCGACTGTCCGTCAAGATGCGTTCTTATGTGAGGTTACGCGCGCCGTTCGAAAACATAACGTGTCCTTACGTATCATCATCATCCTTGTTTGCGAATACAATAATAAAATGTTTAACGCAATACCCTTTTATAACAAATTAACGATGATATTTGATAATTGTTAATTATAATTAAGATTTAAAAATCAAAATGAACTATTGCATTTGTTTAAAATTTATTATTTAATAATCGGGTTTTAACGATGATATCTGAGATTTGTTTGTATGTAAATTGTTAATTAAAACTGAGAAGTCGGACTAAACTATTACATTTGTTTAAAGTATATTATTTAATAATTGGATAAAGATATCAATAATCCACTTTGATAATTGTTATTTAGCATTAATAAATTTAACGAAATAAGTTCTAAACCTCTCACATTATTGATTTGTTTATAACGCAATATTTAGCAAGTTAACAATGATATGTGAGATCTGTCTATGCAGTAATTGTTAATTAGGATTTAGAAATCGGTCTAAACTATTGCAATTGTTTAGAATCCATTATTTAACAATCGAGCGAAGATATCGATAATTCACTTGTTTGGTATTTGTATTGTTTGATATATGGTAATTGTTATTTAACATTAATAAATCGAAGGGAACAAGTTATAAGTTTCTCTCGCTATCCATTTGTTTATAATGCAATATCTAACAAATTAATGACGATATCTGGAATCTGTATATGTGGTATTTGTTAGTTAGGACTTAAGAATCGGACTATTAAAATTGAATTATTACAATTGTTTAAAATTCATTATTTAACAACCCGAGTAAAAATATTGAA
>NW_012028739.1:0-566 GCF_000956235.1 Wasmannia auropunctata | reverse complement strand
GACGTGTGCTCTTCCGATCTATTAGGAGGAGCCTGTCAAAAAATTATTTCGCGACAATATGTTAATATATTATTACTTTCTTTTTTATTGATTATTACAAACAGCAAAGAGAGTATTCTTGACATATTAAAAAGTCATTGTCTATGCATAAAAAATGTAGTAATTTTGACAAACTAGCGATCAAAAATAATCATGTTTTCATATTAATATTGGTAATTTAAGGCCATAAATTGAATGCGATATTTGTGACATACAATTATATATGTGAAAATTCTATTGCTCAATGTTATCTTGATTTCATCATTATTGATATTATTATTATTAAATATACTATAATTATTTTTTCAATAAAAGCCTCGTTGAAGTCAAGAGACCTGCTGCAGGAAGGAATGAATCCCGAATCTTCCGGATTGCCCCCGGATAACAATCATTTTGGCAAGAAATTAACGACTGTCACCGTTTTCCATTTGTCGTTGCGTAATGTAAGTATTACACAACAAGATCAAATCAATATATTAGTAGTAACATTAATGGGAAAACATTTGAGAAACGAATAAAATCTTTTC
>NW_012028738.1:0-692 GCF_000956235.1 Wasmannia auropunctata | reverse complement strand
TTGAGAAGTGTATTTTTGTAGAAATGTATTAAAGTTGTTTATATAAATCTAAATCTTTGCCCGAAAATTTAATGAGATATGAGAAATGACATTGAAATAAGGCGTGCATCTTCTCTAAAATATTAGTAATGTATTTCTAAACAATAGTCAGAATAAGAAGCTAAAGATGAGTGAAATACAGGTGTCAGTTAATATTCAATAACTATGTGATTTTACATACTCTAGCTTCAACGAACTGCGCGCCGTTACTTTCAACGCAACTTTGATTGAAACAGAACCGTATCATCGCGCTGTTAAATAATTTAATGAGTACTGATGCTCACTTGCATCTAATAAATCACCTGCCTCCGTCGCGACGCCAAATATTTATATATTTATTTATATAAATGTATTTATATATTTATTCCATTTAAGCGTTGCGTGTCTTTAAGACATCTTCACAAAGTTTTTACATAAATCTTTATCGTAGACTTTCCAGTTCGTTTTACATGAATAAATCCCAGCTCGTATATCCATATCTCATTTCTTCGCATTCTCCACGCCTCTGTAATATACCTATAGGCTGTATGAATCCGCCATATTCGAGAACGTATGCAATTGCATATTATGTATTATGCAACGCACGCGATTTGCTATGTATATCAAAATATCTATGCGCGTAAACTAATCTCGGTGATTGATACGGACTTGGG
>NW_012028737.1:0-1348 GCF_000956235.1 Wasmannia auropunctata | reverse complement strand
GATGTCGATCCTGATGACCCCTGATGGCGTGCGATGCGTGTGCCGCATCGCACCGCCGACCTTGCAATCCCTGCGATTGCGGTGACTCAGATCGGTGACTTGACGATTGAGCAATGACTGGCAGTTAATTACGAATTAACGTTAGTTATAGTTATTTCGGGCGTGTACGCGAAATAACACGGTACGCAGGGAGACGCGCGTGCGCGCGCGGCGCGCGTACGCTGCTGCGTTATACCGTCTGCAGGCTAATCGTTCATCTGTATTATTTAATTAAGCGATTCCTTCGAATCCATTACGTGCGGGAAAAGAAACGCCGGGGTTCCGTTTTAAATGCCATCGCCATTGTTTCTGCGATCTGTAGCGAATACAAAGAGAGAGAGAGAGAGAAAGAGAGAGAGATCACAAGGTTGAATAATTGCATGAAAAATTAATGATTGTTCATTCTGTTCTTTCATTGCATAGCATTTCTCGGAAATGATTTATCTTTCCTAATTTGTAGATATAAATCTACAAATATGGAAATTTTGCTGTACATAAGGACGACAAAAATATGTTTTTGTTAGAAATGCAGAAAAATAAAAGTCAAGGTTAAAATAATTTTTTTTTGGCTATTGTTCAGGTAAAACTTTCTTTTGCGTAATAAATTCTCAGTTTATAGAGAGAGATTTTCAATTCTTTCTCCCTTCTTTTAAACATATTATTTTTCATGCAAGATCATACATGCTTCGTTTAATTTCTTTGTTTCTTTACAATACCATTCATATGACAATATCTGCAGTAGGAACATTCGTTTTCTCTTTTACGACACTATCCTGCACAAAATACAAATTTAAAATAATTATCCGTGAAGAGGATTTTTATTCCTTTCTGTTCTCTTTTAAATACCAGCGCCCCCGTGTTGTTCCTTCAAATTCTTATTTTCATGGACACGTAGGTACACATTTAAATGTGATTCATGATATCTATTACATAAAAACAAAATCGAATACAAAATCGATTGCAAAATTGTTATAAAACTCTATACAATTAATATATTTATTTAGTTCCCTAATCGTCGCCCGTGGTCGTTTCCTTTTGAGCGTTCGTTCGCATGAATATCTAAGCGTGGCGTAAGAGAAATTTCACGCGCGTCCCCGAGATGAGCGAATCTCCGCCCCTTGCCGCGCACCATTGGTCCAGCAGCCTCCGCCAATCGCAGCATCCTCCTGCATCCGCGAAGGGAGGAAGTGCACGGTGCACGCACGATGCACACGGGCGCACACGCGCGCACGTGCGTGCGTATGACATATTGTTAGCTGCGTACACATTGTATACGCAGGAGGACGAAGAAACATGGCTCGACAACGGG
>NW_012028736.1:0-681 GCF_000956235.1 Wasmannia auropunctata | reverse complement strand
TGCGTCAAGATGCGTTCTTATGTGAGATTATGCGCGCAGTTCGAAAACATAATGTATCCTTATGTATCATCATTGCATATATCCTTGTTGTTTGTGAATAAGAATAATAAAATGTTTAACGCAATACCTTTTATAACAAATTAACGATTATATTTAATAAATGTTAATTATAATTAAGATTTATAAATCGAAATGAATTATTGTTGCATTTGTTTAAAATCTGTTATTTAATAATCGGGTATATTAACGATGATATCCGAGATCCGTTTGTATGTAAATTGTTAATTAAGACTTAGAAATCGGACTAAAATATTCCATTTTTTAAAAGTATATTATTCAATAATCGGATAAAGATATCAATAATCTATCTTTTTGATAATTGTTATTTAGCATTAATAAATTGAACAAAATAAGTTCTAAACTTATCACATTATCCATTTGTTTATAACGTGATATTTAACAAGTTAACGATGATATTTAAGATCTATCTATGCAGTAATTGTTAATTCGCACTTAGAAATCGGTTTAAATTATTACAATTGTTTAAAATCCATTATTTAACAATTCGATAAAGATATCGATGATCCGTCTCTTTGGTAATTGTTATTATCGCTAACAAATTGAACTGTATATGTTCTAAATCTCTTACATTATCCATTTGTTTATAATGCGATATCTAAT
>NW_012028735.1:8328-8856 GCF_000956235.1 Wasmannia auropunctata | reverse complement strand
TGACGAAATGATCGATTTTGTGCATCAAACTGTGATGTAAGATCGTCGATTGACTGTTAAGGATATTGCTAAGGCTTGTGGGATATCATCTGAACGGGTGCACAAGATTTTACATCAAGAATTGGATATGAGAAAATTATCCGCGCGCTGGGTGCCGCGCTTGTTGACGATCGATCAAAAGCGCATACGGATGGACATGTCGCGCGAGTGTCTTAGCCTGTATAAAAAAAATCCAGTGGAATTTTTTAGTGCACCCACCCTACTCGCCAGATCTAGCTCTCAGCGACTTTTTCCTGTTTCCAAATTTGAAAAAATTTCTCGGGGGAAAAAAATATAAGTCTAATGCTGAGGTGGAAAACGCTGTAAATCAATATTTTTCAGGTTTAGACAATCAAATTTTTTCTGACGGTTTTGAAAGGATGGGAGAAACGTTGGACCAAATGTATTTGAGTTGCAGGGAGACTACGTTGAGAAATAAATTTTGTTTGCTTCGAAATATGTGTTTTTCTTAAAAAGGCCGGAAACTTT
>NW_012028735.1:0-695 GCF_000956235.1 Wasmannia auropunctata | reverse complement strand
AAATTTGATTAAAATCCTGCATGAGTTTAACTCCTCGTTCTGCTGTGTCATTTACGACTTTAAGCGTTTTCACAATTTCCATATCAATTTCATATTAATTTCACTGAACAAGCTGCAATTACTTTTTTTAGAAAGTTTAGGAGAAAAATGAAAATCTATTCGTCGATAGTTTTGAATTATAAAGTTTTTATGCACTAAATTTCAAAAATATAAATCATAAATCTATACTAAAATAAAATTTAAAAGAATTTTAAATTGAGAGTTAATTGCATAATTCACTCAGGTGTTTTTCTCTTTTTCTCTCTTTCTCTGAAGCACATTACGGAAATATTGTCATTTAATATTTGCAAAAAACAAACTTGATATTTATAAAGTGTCCCGAGAATTAATTTAAAAACTTCAAGTTAGATGTGCCACGTCTTTCCGTTGTCCGATCGAGCTCAACTTTTATACAATTTTTTTTTTCACCAAATGGAACAACTTTAGGGAGTGTTGTGACAAAAATTCAAAAGTCAAAAATAAGGTACACTCTAATATATACATATATATATATGTATATATACATATATATATAAATAATATATAAAAATATATACATATATAAACCTCGCGATTTCCAAATATTTGATTGTTAAATATAAAATGAGACACCCTGTATACATATATGTGTGTGTATATATACATATATATATATA
>NW_012028734.1:0-513 GCF_000956235.1 Wasmannia auropunctata | reverse complement strand
GAGTTCAGACGTGTGCTCTTCCGATCTATTTACACACATACACACATATTACGCTGATTGTTTTTATATTTTCGTGGATCTTTCCGTAATATTTTGGGTTTTAATATATGATGACGTTTTTACAACGTTATATTTTTAAGTTTATTAACTTATAATTTTATATTATTTAATATAATGATAAATTAATATATATGACAACGTTTTTACAACATATTTTTAAATTTATTAACTAATAACTGTATATCATTTAATATAATGATAAATTAACATATATAGATAATAAGATAAATTATAGATAAATTAACATATATATATAATAAGATAATATAATGATAATTGTTACATTTTCATTTAATGTGTAGATGAAAAAAATTATAAAAATAGATTTTTTAAATTTTGTACTGTTACCTCTTTATTTCTTAGTGATGACACTTAGATTGTGTAACGCAATTTTGTAATAAAATAAAATATTTAAAAGAAAATAAAATAACTACTAGCACTTGAATTGCAATA
>NW_012028733.1:0-657 GCF_000956235.1 Wasmannia auropunctata | reverse complement strand
TAGAACTTTACCTTTTCGGCAACAAGCTCGCCAACGTAACATAATATAAAAATATTGAACGTAACAGCTATATATAAAACAACATACGTTACATAACTTGTCATCTCTTTATTCTCCCATTCCTGAAACGTACAGGTTCTTATATTCAAGATCATTGATATTGTACCTGTAAACCGCGAACGGCATTCTGGTGTTGCTTCGAAATATTAATGCGTTTTTTACGTGGTACGAACTTTTTGTTGTACGATATGCATACCACGATAACAAAGTATCCAACAAAACACATGCTTGATGTACATACTACAATTTCCGCCATAGATATTTCGCGCAATATTTTGTTCGTCAGCGATATAAAACTGGAAGAAAATGGTCACGTTATCGCGTAGAAAATAATTTTAAAGGAAAAGTAAGATTTCGCATTAAATATCCTTAAACAATTAGAAATAAATTGAAACGCCATATGGGAATGTAAATGCAAGGGATACCGAGGGTGCATTTTGTAAACTGACTTACTGTAAGATTCGAACGTGCTGCTGCACGATTGTCGTTAATCTGTCGTCCACGTTATCGTAAAAATCCTCCCGTCCGTCTATCAAATGCTCGATCCACTGCATCAGGATCTCCAGACGGCCGTAGGCGTGCATTGCAAACACGGCG
>NW_012028732.1:0-592 GCF_000956235.1 Wasmannia auropunctata | reverse complement strand
AAATCGACTAATGTTTCTATGGGGTTATGTTGACAGATGCCCAAGTTTATTGTATGACGTCTATGATCTATTTATTTCGACCACCACTTACCGCTAAAGCCATCTATAAGAAAACGGCGGAAGCAAAGTTGTGCACCTAATATTATAAGATATAAGATATAACATTTTCATGAGTTATAATTATTTACTTATACATATACGTGTTTATTATTATTATTCCTCGCCGAGCTCCTCCAGCGTGCGGTGGAAGGGGGGAAGAAATTATAAAAGCAGAGAATGGGAATTAAATAGGAGAAAGGGGAGTAGTGCATATATACCGGAATGCTGTCATGAGGAGCAAGTAATCTGACTACGGAACGGATTTCTTCGACGCTAAAGGCATCCGGACCGATGGTATAGGTGTTGGGTTCGAGGGGAGTAAGTTGCTGTGGAAATTGAGAGATTAGCGATTCTAATGAATCGTGTTCTCCACAATAGTAAGAGTAGCGAGGATGAAAAGGAGGGATTTTTTCAAGAAATTCCATGTCCGTCGTGGAATTTGCCGGAGAAGGTACTCGTATGTCGTTCTTAACGTCCACGGTCTCGATGGAGC
>NW_012028731.1:0-1385 GCF_000956235.1 Wasmannia auropunctata | reverse complement strand
ATTTAAATAAGTTTTATATTAAATTAAAACATCACGATTTGAACAAATATCCAAACAAATCACACATAAAAAGGAAGATTAATTCTTGCAATAATATTTTTTATTGTTATTATATTTGTTGTTTCTTGTTTAATTTTGTTTATTTCAAATGTAATCATTATTATAATCATTATGAAAATAATTAAAATATGCTTTACAAAATTTATAATTTTTTAACACTATTATTTTATTTGGACATCTTTGCTTGATATATCGATGAACTTTTTTTGTTAAAAAGACCAATTACGTTAATAAATTAATTTACTTTTAAATATAAAATATGAATAAATGTAAATTATTCTCTTTATGAAATTTATACATTTCTATGTTCTACAAAGTACAAGTATATAATTTGTAAAAGCTATTTTATATTGTAGATTTTCATCAAAACATATTGTACAATATACAAAACTAGTAGCATTGTTTATATGAATCAATTGTGTCGTAAGATTTAATTTAATATTTATATGAATATACATCAAGTTATGAGAACAATCACGTAGAAAATATTTTTCTTATCGTAAATACGTATTGTGAATTCTAGTAGATTAAAATGGATTATCAGTGCATTGTTATCATTGATATCGGATGTACTCGACCAAACGAGTATAAAAGCAGTCAGTCCATTGGATTGACATTAAACAGCGAAATGGTTTCCAAAGCAATCGTGTTTTTTGCTCTCCTAGCGGTGGCGGTCGCCGGTAAGTCAATTTTTTCAATTTATATAACATATATGCACTTTGTATTAAGTTACGTTTTTTAACAAATAGTCACTAAAGCAATATATAGAAAATTTCTCTTTACATCTCAAATTTATTAAACAAATAACAAATGACTTATTGCATCGTTTTATGGACAATGAAGCAAATAACAAGAACTTTTTGTTTTTATTATATTATTACAAATTTCTCTAATCTTATTTTATAAAAAGCTTTGTTTATTTTTGATGTACTATGACCAACTTTATTCAATCTTCACTGTTGCAAAACAATGTATTTTCTATAACATTATTAATTTTAATTTTAGAGAGACCCCGAACAGGTCTCCGGATGCCGCCGATCTTGCCACCTTTTGCTCGCCCTCTCTCGCCTCAAGTGGTCGGTGGTGAAGAGGCACCAAAAGGCGGTTACCCGTACATAGTTTCCCTGCAAATCCTCTCTCAGCATTTCTGCGCCGGATCTATCTTAAACGAAAATTGGATCGTAACAGCCGGGCACTGTGTCCAAGCAGTTCCTTCTATAAACCTTCTTCGTGTTAAGGCTGGAAAACACGATATTCGACGTAACGAGGACACCGAACAGACAGTCCAAGTGGTGGAAGGAATCATACATGAAAATTACGGAGGG
>NW_012028730.1:0-1923 GCF_000956235.1 Wasmannia auropunctata | reverse complement strand
ACGTGTGCTCTTCCGATCTTACATGAAATAGAGACTGCTTATAATCATGTGATACTGATGCGCCCATTGAAGACATCAGAAACACTTGCGGAGAAAGGTATTAATGCAAATTAAATTTTAGTTATTCTTACATTAATTTAATTCCTATATTTTTTTATACGCACATCACAATATTCAGTAAATTTGTATTTACATAAGAAATCTTTGTGTATTTTCAGATATTGGCGTGTTTTCAAAAAAGAAATATGAGTGACTGAAATATTTTATCTCTCGTAATAATGAGGTATTTTTAATGTGAATGCATTTGTGTCAAGATTATAGATTACTTTAATACATTTAAATTTAATATTAAGTAATAAACGCGTTTTATGGAATTGTATACAAATTAATAATTTAATCTTTTTAATAAATTTGTTTAAAGCTGTATTTAATGAATAAAGTTTTTTAATGTATATTTTGTGATATATAAAATCTGCTTGTTAGTTAAATAATCCGAAATTATGTTTTTATTAATTAATCCAGTAATACCTGTTTAATACTGTAATCTGTTTAATTTTATTAATTTTATGTTTAATTTACATAAATACTTACTCACATAAAAAACCGGGCCACTAAATTTTAGTTTAAATTTTTAATATCTTTCAATAGCGGTAACTGTATAAAAAATCATTGTATCAAGATAAACCTAATCTCAAATTAAAGCTTGAATATTTCCTTTGATAACTAAACAAATCAAAACTGAATTTCAGAAATGCTTTATAAAATGGCGGACATTGAAAACTCACTTAGAGAAATAGGAAAACAAAGTTTTTCTTTAAACTATTGCACTGCTCAGGGAAGTCGGCTGTGGAAGTTTGGCATAAAAATTTTTAAGTTTTCAAGCTCATTGATTTCCTAACAAATCCATTTTTTGATCATTTTTCTACAATTCTATTTGACACAGTTATACTGTTTTAAAAAAAGTGTTACAAAACGGGCTAATTTTGTGTCTACTTAATATAAGGAAATCCTTGTGTCTCATATTAGGAATTCTATTTTTGAATGTGTAAAATCAGTACTTTTGATAAAAACTTTCGTATACAATAAAGTATAGCTATTATTAATTATTAACTATTAAAAATAAATTTGAATATTTTTCCTACAACTTTGACATAACAATAGAAGTTGAGATTATAAATTAAATAAATTATAAGCTTTTAAAAAAGATCTCACTTTTATTAAGCACTTTTACCCTAATGCTCAAATATTGGCTGTATTCAACATAGAAAGCAGCTTTGCAACTGCAGTTGTGAAATTCTTTAACATGATTGATTCTTAATTCTCTTGCTCTAGTTCTTTATGGATCTAAATGTATAAACCATATGTCAATCATATAAAAAAATTTTACAGTTGCAAAGTCGCTTTTTCTGCTGAACGCAGCCATTATAATACTGAAATTGTAGAATAACTTTTAGATAGGAATATGCAAAGATAATAAATCCTCATATAAAAACAATTGACGCATAGGCTGTGTTGCGATATACAGTGTTCGAATATTGAAAATGTATAATTTATTACGTAATATGGATTTTCAGTTTTGGCAATGAAAATATTGGAATACACAAGCAACTATTCTAGATTTGATCTCGACAGTCATTCCGTGTATATATTTCTATTTGTAAATAATGTATAAAAAAATTAATTGGAGTATAAAGAAGTATAAACTAGGGCTGGTGATTTCCTTCGAAGGTTTCGAAGATACGTTAAACTTCGAAAGGTCGAAGTTAACTTCGAAGCTTCGAATTCTTTCGAAGCTTTGAATATTCGAAGTAGATGAAAAGTAACAGCCCTAGTATAAACGGAATTATTTAGATAATGAGTTCTTTTAAAATATGTTTTAATGTAGTCCAGTGACGTAGCAAAAGAACAGGCCTGCAAATCAAT
>NW_012028729.1:0-674 GCF_000956235.1 Wasmannia auropunctata | reverse complement strand
ATTTGCGAGTTTCAACACTTCTCGTCGCGAGCAATCTGGTATCGAAAGGGTGCGGTTGGCGAAAATGTCAAGTCGCGTCTAAGAGGTCTTGCTAAAAAATCAGCTCCGCGGGAGCGCGGCCATCCTTTTATACTCGGCAGCTGCTCGCGAGATTGCCATGCCTCCCTCACGACTTTTGTCGTTGAAAATGACAAGTCACGGCCGCGGTTAATGCGAAAAACAAGCGGGAATCACTCGCTTGTTTTTCACAGATGTTTGTGAGGTGAGCACGCTTACAAATAGTGCTCACCGTGTGTGGACAAGTGTCCTCTTCCCCTCCTTGGACGTGCAGAGTTAATTTGCGAAAACACGAGGGGGAGGGACCCGTCGGTTAGCTGACTTTGTTTGAACAGAAATGCGGATTTTGAAAAACAACAAGGTAGCGAGGCGCTTTATTACAATTTCGAACAATATGCAACGGGGCAATTCTTCTCGAGTAAAAGATCTCTGTGAACAGGTATTAATCCGAAGTATATCATTCATAATTTACTCAAGGAGAATTTCTCTGTCGCATATCCTATTCTTATGATTTTTTTATTGGGCTCATAACAGTTATAAACCATCTATTAGACAAATCCATATTTCAGATAAGGTATTATTATCCAAAAGAGATCTGAAGAGCACACGTCTGAACT
>NW_012028728.1:0-618 GCF_000956235.1 Wasmannia auropunctata | reverse complement strand
TGAGATCATACAAATTGCCAAGTATTTGATTAGACATAGAAAGTAGAGACAAAAATATTTTATTTCAAACCAGAAAAATATTTTTTTAATAAATCGTTTAAATTATTTAAAATTATATGCAGCAAAAGTTTAATGCTATTGTCTTTCCAAATAACTTTAAGTTTCGTAAAACAGACTTAAAATTATTAAAATAATCAATAGAATCATAATGAAGCAAAAACTTGGCCATTATGTAAAATTTTTTTTTTTTATAAAATGATTAGTATCTCGATAACTATTGAGAAGATCGCAAAATGGTACAGGACTTTTTTGCTCAGTTTGGTCCACACTATCTGCCCACAAGCGCTGCGTACCATTGAGTACGAGACACCCTGTATATGCGAGTTTAAACGAGTATTTCATATATATTTTAGAAGCCTATAAATTTTTAATTTTTAGTAATTATTTAGCTTTTAGTAAACGTAAATGATTGCGTCTTAAGTGTGAGTGAAATTTATTTTTTCTTTGATAATGTTTGATAAGAAATATCTCCTACTGTCCACTAAAAGTATCGCATTTATTTCAGAATTTTAATTGATCGCAATTACCTGTTAATTCCTGAATTGTACCATCAGTGCC
>NW_012028727.1:0-4763 GCF_000956235.1 Wasmannia auropunctata | reverse complement strand
TTTCTATATATTTTCAATGTTGGAGCAACATTATAAATAATTAATCTAGAAAATTCAACATAGATTCAACATTGTAGCAATATTAACAATCAATATAGAAAATTCAACATATAAATTCAACGTTGCAGCAACATTAATAATCAATATAGAAAATTCAACATAGATTCAACGTTGAAAAAACATTCCCACTACAACATTCAACATTGCAACGTCTCAGCAACGTTCTTTTAACGTTCTGTACTGTATGGGATTATAGGGTAATGGGGTTATCGGCAAAAGATTTCTCTAATTGACGGCTCTCGCGCGTTCGCGTCTTGAAACGCAGGAAGTCTTAAATCTAACACGTAATAAAATAATCGCCGCTAATCGACTTCCCGTTTCCGGGACTCTCCACGAAAGAAAAGAATCGTGAAGTCCTCAGGACGTAACAATACAATAGTTAAAAATTAATGTTTGTAATTTTTGTCTGTTTAATTAATGTCTGTAATTGTAAAATAATGTTGGGTGAAGAATTTTCGCTCGTTCTCAACTTTTAGTCTAAATTCGTAGATGCTTATTGAGAAAATAGTAACGTTTGCTGAAAAATACAAAAATATTTAAAAACTAAGACTGTAAGTGATACTGTCTAAAAAAAAACAAGATTATTGAGAAGCTTCATTATTCAATCATGTGCGATTCCATAACTATTACTGTTGGCCTTTAGTATTTGTTTAGGCACGAGGACTCAGAGGTACGAAATTAAGAATGATTACTGTAGAAGGCAGTATTTGCAATGACAATCAACAGTTTATTACATTATTCTAGAATATATAATGGAAAGGATAAGTCCTTTGTACAAACTAATCATTAGCTCAGCGTTAGCGTACTCTAGGTACGTATGCGACTCTAGGGATCTCACAAGGGACCCTCACAAAGTGTACAATAGCTACAGCATAGAGACAATTATCCAAGCATCTTGACTTTGAATCACTTTTGAACCAAAAACTAAACCGGAAATAAAATAAATATAAATAATAAAATAAATTTTTTTAAATAAGTTTTCCCTACGACAGGCGTCGAAAAATGAAAAAAAATAAAATTTATTTTATAATTGTATTATTTATATTTATTTTATTTCCGGTCTAGTTTTTGGGTGGAAAGTGATCCAAAGGGAATCAAGATGTTGAATAATTTATTAAAAAATTAAAAAAAAAAAATAAAATTTATTTTATTATTTTTTATTTATTTTTTTATTTTATTATTTATATTTATTTTATTTCCGGTCTAGTTTTTGGGTGGAAAGTAATCCAAAGGGAGTCAAAATGGTTGGATAATTTTCTCTATGCTGTAGCTATTGTGCAGTTTGTAAGGGTCCCTTGTTAGATATCTATAAGCCTAATTCTTTAGGGCGTCAGTACATAAAGCACGGAAACGCGGAGGACAAAATTAACAGACTTTACAATTAACAATTTTATATTAAATTCCACGTTCCGCGCGTTCTGTTCCATCTGTTTTTGCAGATTTCCTAATACATGGATCATATTTTGAGCGGAAAAGCGAAATGAGGAATTATAAAATATTAATTTTTAATGGTATTTACTAATTAAAATGCTTGTATTTATAATAGATAAGCTGAAAAGATAAGCATATTAATAAAAATTGCAATAAATAAGTAAACACAACATTTTTTAAAGTGATTATAAATGTCTATCGGTCACCATACCGTTCCGCTTTTGTAACAATACGACTGTACTGAATGAACGTAAAACTGCTATTTATATTGTCCATTTATACTATCTTGAATGTACATACACGTAAACTTATATATATATTTTATAATTATAATTATTATTTAATTATCATATTGGCATCGTTATTTTAAAAACAAACTATTATATATTAATTATCATTATTTTAAAAACTCTTTTCTAAAGTACATTAAATTGTTGGAAAATGTCACCTCTGAAGAATTTTTTATGTGTAATGATATAAGAAATAATTTCCTAAAAGTCACGAATCTCATATCAGAATTTAATTGTGAGTATAGTTTTCAAAGATAATATTTTTTAACAATCCAAAACAAACTTTGAAAGTATCTCATTTATCTTGAATATACACATAAACTTATATCATATCTTATCATTTAAAAACACTCTTCTCTAAAGTACATTAGACTGTTGGAAAATGACTACACCTCTGAAGAATTTGTGATATGTAATGATATAAAAAGTAATCTTCTAAAAATAACGAATCTCATATCGTGATATATTTTTCACTGATCATCAAAATCGTGATATATTTTTAAAAAATAATATTTTTAAGCAATCCAATAAACTTTGGAAATATACACAGTATTTTTAAATACAACACATTGTGATTTTTTTTGTTTATTTTTCAAAGATACAATTTTGTTGTAAAAGGATTTGGAATGAAATTGAATTGTTTTTTAATTTTTATTTATGGGAAAAAGTAAATGTCAAAGAAATAATAACAGGATATATGTATATAAGAGCCAGGAAAATTGTTTTAAGTAAAATTTTTATAGTTTTCTGTATGTATTTATACAGGATGTTTCTGGACAACTTTTATTTTTTTAAATAATATTTTTGATTTAGGAAAGATGTAGTGTACGATACTTTTTTATATAATTGGCGTAATTTTTTTAAAATAATTAGTATCTCGATAACTATTGCGAAGATCGCAAAATGGTATATAGAAGACTTTTCGAGTTTAACTCACTCTGCCACGAGTGCTTTATCATATTGAGTACCCTATGTGTACATATACATATACATATATATATATTTAATTAGGTTTTCTAAAAATATAATTATTAAAATATATATAGATATATATATATTTTTTTTAAATATATTATATACCTATATATATATATATATCTATATATATTTTAATAATTATATTTTTAGAAAACCTAATTAAATATATATATGTATAGCTCGAAAAGTCCTCTATATACCATTTTGCGATTTTCACAATAATTATCGAGATACTAATTATTAAAAAAAAATTACGCCAATTATATAAAAAAGTATCGTACACTACATCTTTCCTAAATCAAAAATATTATTTTAAAAAATAAAAGTTGTCCAAAAACACTCTGTATAAATACATACAGAAAACTATAAAAATTTTACTTAAAACAATTTTCCTGGCTCTTCTCACGTGCGCACAAAAACTAGTCTCATTACTTTTGGGACAAACCATGTGTACATATATATGTTCAAAAATATTTTATTGTAAATATTACGCCAGAATGCCACGTATGTCGGAGTATCGCATATAAATTGTGGACTTTTTATGTAATTATGTACAATTACATATTAACATACGTAATTATATGTGTATTACATATTTACATATGAATTATGTATAATTACAATTATGTATAATTTAGCGCCATACAATGTTCTCTTCGGAGATTTCTGTGTAGTTCCGCTACTTGATATTATCCCGGTTTAATTCTTTAAAAATTATATTTTTTGTATCTTTAAAAAATCTGGAATAAAAAAAATGGATTTATATAGTTTCTAAATGCCTCTCTTAGTTAAGATTTAAAAAAATCGCTGCGTCTTGAAAGAAGAAAGTACAGAGAGTGGGAGAAAGTTAACCGATTAACCCAAATACTTTTACCAAATGTGTGATGCATTATGAGCGGATATTTCTCTAGTAAGTCCTTTAACTCAGTGGACCGTTAGGTAATCACTACCTCAATTAATATTTTGTCAATTAAAGTGGGCATTAAATTGGTGAAGAAATTGATATTTTCAATCTGTATAATCATTGATTAGATGGAGTATTGAGATCATTGACTGCTAAGATTACATTTATTTGATACGCATTACAAAATAAAAAAAAATGTTTTTTATATTTATAATTCATCGATATGTTGATAAAATATGCTAATCTAATATATCACATCACCAATAGCGATTCTAAGATCGCGTACGGCAACATTAATAGCAGTGACCGAGAAATAATAAGTGAGAAGCCGCAATTGGCACGAAAGACGAGAGACTTCGTCGGTAGAGTGGGAAGAACATTTCCTGTCAGTCGACACAAAGTTCATTCAAAGATTTGATCGCGTGTGTCGAGCTGGTGAATCAAGCTCTCCGCCTCTTCTTACAAATCACGGCTGTAAATTACAAATTGTTGAATATTAGATTGACGATCAAGTGAACAAGACGGCGAAGATGGCCCGGCAACCTCTAAAGTACGAGCTTCTGTCAGAAGAAAAGACGAGGGAAATGTTGAAGCTTTTTAAAGGCGAAAGAACTGCCTTCGTTCTTGTTGGGCCGAAAAAATATTTTTTCCCATCAAATTATATTGAACAGGGTGACGGTTTTCATAATTTTGAGGCTCGACAAAGTGATACTTGGATATTGTCATATCCGAGGTCAGGTGCGTGATTTTTCATGAATTGATTGTTGATGAATAAAAAGTTGCAAAGTGATTTCTTTATACATTGGATACTTTTAATGTGGTAATATTCTAGATTCAAACGATAAAAATATAAAAAGATATTTTGAGGATTTCGAATTAAGCTTATCTTTTAAGACTTCAAATTTATCTTATCTTTTAATTACTTAAAATTTAAGCATTATTCTAATTTTTTAGGCGTCTTTTAATTAACTATGTAATACTTTTCAAATGTTTTCTTTCATTATATATCTATATCTACTTTTTTCAACTTTCAGAATTATGTCTTTTTATTTAATATTTCAATTTTTTACAATTATATATATTTAAGAGATCGGAAGAGC
>NW_012028726.1:0-1422 GCF_000956235.1 Wasmannia auropunctata | reverse complement strand
GAAATCTGCCAGCAATACCAGAAATAACAATCTCCTCGGAGTTAATATCGTTCCACGATGTACATGCTTTTGTGCCATTCATGATTTGTAATTATTTTTTTCAAATTATCTAGAAATAAAGTAAGTTTACGTGTATTTTATACATTTAATTTTTTTACTTATTTCATACTTGTCAATTGTCAACTGGCTCTAATTGTTCGTAACATTGTGATATCGTTTGAATTGAGAATGAGAGGTAATTCTACTTACTCTAACGACTTCTCGTACAAACACCAACTCAAACTATTGTGACTATTGCAATGTAGATTCTTGCGATTTTATATCTATTGTTATTATCATATTCATTAATTAATTTATTATTATTAAGCGTCTTTAATAGTCTTTTGTAATTTTGTAATTCAAAGTATTTCCGTTTAAATAAAAATAAAAATAAAGAAGGAAAAGGAAGAAGAGAGACAAACATAGAAATAACATTTACATAAACAAAGTATAAGTGGATTTTTTTAATAATACATTTTAGTAATTTAAATATAGCTGAAGGAGGAGTAAGCTAACGAATTGCTAATTTTTTAAACTATAATAAAAGATAATGAGCCAATACTGAACTCATTAAAGGCTTTAAACAACAATGAATAATGTCTTATAATTTGATTTCAATCTGTTTACAAAAGTGGATAGGTAATATAATAAGAAATGTATTTTAAATGTACTTGAATTTAATTTTTAATGTTTAGTGTTATACGGAACATTCCTTATATATAATGCAATATAAAATAATTGAAATTTAAACTTTTTACATAACATTTGATTTTATGTGATATTTAATTTTATATGTAATGTTAAATAATTATGTTTATGTTAACTATGTTTTTCTGTTAATCTCTTTCTTTCATTGCATTAAAACTTTCTTATACTAAACCTTCTAATAATTTTCTAATACAAGAATAATGTAAAAAGTCTATTACAATTGTCTAAATTATTTTATTTGTAAAAAATATGGAAAATGTTTCCTTAAAAAGTATGGAAATTCAACTCATAGACTATTCATTAGGGCGCTTCTTAAAATTGAACTTTTGAAATTTTAATGAGACACTCCTTTATTTGGTTTCCTTTATTGAAAAACAGATCCCATTTATAAATATTTCCAATTTTCATTAAGTTTCACAGGTCGCTACCACAGGTCAAAGTTGAAAAAAATATATTATAAAAGTATATAAGAATCAATTGACAGGTTATCCCATGAAAAAAAATAATTTTTTATTTTTTGGTCAAATAAGATGCACCCTACTATTTATCTTACTCATTATTAAAGATCATCCTACGCACATGGAAGCAGTATGTCACTAATTGAAGTCAACCTTAAAAAATATAAATTAAAAAAATTCTAATTTATTTAATAGTTTCTACATTTTTGCAAACAAT
>NW_012028725.1:0-554 GCF_000956235.1 Wasmannia auropunctata | reverse complement strand
TAATAGAGAAACGAGTCATCTTCATATCCTAATATTACAATAATTAAACGATTGAGCTAGTGATGATGACGGTTTTTTATAACACTATTTCGAATTAAGAATATTCTATATTCTTCGGTTTACGTTGTCAATATGTGCTTGTGATGCTTATCACTACAAAATGCGTGATATCGTTACAAAATTGACTTTTTTAAAAAAAGTAAAAAAGGGTGCCAAGTGTTAGCGTGCTCCTCGAACAAAATTTGATGTTTATGATCTCCTTTTCGAACAAAAAACAGTTGTACAAAATTAAACAATAAAACCTAAGCGGTACATCTATTATTGTACAAAATTGAACAATGAAACCTAAGCGGTACATCTATTATCGAACAAAATTTGATGTTTATGATCTTCTTTTTAACAAAAAACAGGTGTACAAAATTAAACAATAAAACCTAAGCGGTACATCTATTATTTCTTCAAAATAAAAGCTAAATGCTATTTCTTTTGGTACTTTAAATACCGATCTCTATTTTAGTGAATATATATATATATATATATATATGTATTATTTG
>NW_012028724.1:0-596 GCF_000956235.1 Wasmannia auropunctata | reverse complement strand
TTGTTATGTAATAATATTTGAAGAATAAACAATTACTACCACTTGAATAGCAATCGAAAGAGTCCTGAATGGTTCAAAATACGTTTCACTTGGGTTTTATTGTTTTATTAGAGATACTATCCCACTTGAATGTTATTTTTAAAAAATAGTATAACAATTCATTTTCAAGATAACGAGATTCTCTTTGTAATTAGCGCAATTTAAAACTTTAATACCTCCTTTGAAAATAAATGTAACTTGAGGGATTATAACTTGGGATCACTTATTAAGAACAATCCATATCAAATTCAATATTAAATTTTGTATACAAATGATATACATACATATGTGACTTAAATAGGATAACGTAACGTAATTTTTATGGGATTATAACTTGGCGCCATTTATTGATATCAAATCTTTCATATAAGTAATATACTTATAATTTCAGTAAGGTAATGCAATTTTTATGGAATTCTAACTTGGCATCACATATTGATATCAAATCTTTCATACAAGTAATATACATTTATGACTTAAAGAAGGAAAAACAATTTTTATGGAATTTTAACTTGGCGCCATTTATTGATATCAGATCTTTTATACAAATAATATAA
>NW_012028723.1:36562-38092 GCF_000956235.1 Wasmannia auropunctata | reverse complement strand
ATATATATATATATATATATATTATATATCCGTCTCTCGCGCGCAACGAGTCCGTTCGAATGCTCTCCTTGAACGATGCACTCGATTACGGGTAATGGAATCGATATCGTGAATAGCGCGGCTTGCAGTATACGCTGTTACAAGAGCAGACGTGACTGCATCGGCTTGCATAGTCACGGAGTGCTTTGCGACTTCGTCCGGGCGGACACATGGCGCGCGCCCGCACGCCGCGCCGCGGTATCCGCAAAATTTATACGTTTTCCGACCCCCTCCCTCCTCCTCGATTGATTGATGTTTCTTTTCAACGCTGTCGTATCACTGGCAAACCACCTGACGTCGTTACCGCAGAATTTACATACATAAGCCCATGCTATTAATATATGTATATCGGCGTGCAATATCCACCTCTAAATATTAATCATTTAAAGAACGCGCATAAATTTATTTCCAAATAAAATTTCCAGTAAAATTATACAATAAGTTAATTAATCGTGAATAAGTTAACCAAAGTTTAACTGTTTTCGAATTGCTGCTTCGAAATTCAACACCTTTCGTATGTATACAATTTGTGTGTTATATCAATAATTTTATAATTACATTAATTTAACATTTTAACTTGTAAAATAATAAAGTAATTTAGGTTATTATATGTTCCTTGGTATCATTTGATATGTTATTTCATATTATTTGGAATTTGCAATCGTCTCACGTTACATTTTATTCTAACGGTCTCCATTACTGGAATCGTATTCTATCAACGATAAAATATATCGTCGCGATAAAATCCACTCGCCAACAGTGTCAATCGACGTATGCTAATGTTGTGGGTCACGGACATCGATATCGCACGATCGATCAGTGTCCCAACAATAAGTAGATAAAGTCGATTACGCGACAAACAAATTCGATGCAAACAGATCGCCCGAGTAGCATTCCCCCGCGCGCACACACGTATACATTGACGTAATTGTAAATTTGCGAGCGGCGTGATTGCGCGAAAGTAATTGAACGGTGATCCGCGATATATATCGTGTAATTGATTTATCAGAATACACCCATCTGACAAAATCCAATTCACCATCGGCCAGATCGCGGAAGAAGCACGGCCGAGAAGAGCGGCGCGCGTACATACATTAGAAGGAAGCAGCGTGACGGCCGCGTTTACGACCTATCAGATACGCTCGATTTATGGCACATCGGGCTCAAAGTTGAGAATTTTCTTTCCGGGGATTGCGCACATCCTGGGTCTGATTTAACCATCTAAACGATGGCCGCTAGTTTTCGTCAATACAGTGTTAACGATGCGAAAAATAAGCCCAATAATAAAACTTGCTTCAAAGATACGAGAAAATTTAAGCTAAATTTTACAAATTGATAGAACTTAAGGAGTCATGCCATCCCTGAGGCCTTAAAATGATACTTAAGTTTGGGATTTTTTGTGGGTAAATAGGTAACTTTATTTAAAAGCTGTTTAGAGGACATTGTTGTATATATACAGAGTGTCTCATTTTATATTTGACAGTCAAATAT
>NW_012028723.1:11372-36326 GCF_000956235.1 Wasmannia auropunctata | reverse complement strand
TTTATTTTTTGAAAAAAGAGAAACATTCTCCAGTAATCATGACTTTGACACATGTTGTCAAGCTTATGATCCTGAACAACATTCAAAAGGTTTCAGCCATTGTTTGGACACCTTAGATAATGCTAATATTGGTGATACTGTAACTTTCAAGCTTTATAACTCGAGATTTACTTAATCAAAAAACATTTTATCTATGTGTTTTGGAAAACTCTCGAAATAAGCTACAAGAATATGCAATGAAAAATGGAGGGTTCCATTAAAAAAATTCAAAGTGACCTTGTCCTGACCTTGACGACGCCATTCAGGGTCAAACCAATGTTACCATCTTATGTCCTTCGAAGCCCTATAACTTTTGTCTGAAACATTTTTTCTCTCAAACCTTGCGATTTCCAAATATTTGACTGTCAAATATAAAATGGAACACTGTGTATAAGAAATTTAAAAAATATTTTTTATTTTTGTTATGTACAAAATGGCGGCGCACTAGCATATTTGCGGAATCCTATACACCGATAGAAAAAAAAGGGATTCCGCAACAAGTATAGGCCAGTGCGCCGCCATTTTGGACATAAAAAAAATAAAATTATATTTTTTTTATTTCCTACATATGTACAATAATGTCCTCTAAACAGATTTTAAATAAAGTTATCTATTTACCCACAACCATAGACTTATAAGATAGACTGCGCGCCCCATTGTTCTCGGTGAGGCAGAAATCGAAAGTGAGAGGGCTACACTCCACACTTCTCTTGTCCTTGTTCAATCGTTGGTGGGGAGAAGAAAAGAGGGGAGACCCGCGCCGCGCCGGCCGCCGTCAGCCGTGCCGGACAAGGACAAGAGAAGTGTGGAGTGTAGCCCTCTCACTTTCGATTTCTGCCTCACCGAGAACAATGGGGCGCGCAGTCTATCTTATAAGTCTATGCCCACAACAAATTCCCAAACTTAAGATATCATCTTAAAACCTCAGGGATGGAATAACCCCTTACATTTAAGAAAATTGTTTAAAAAATCTCATGAAATTTACTAAAAGTGCGATATGCAATACCCTTTCTGCTTAAATTACAGATTCATTTTAATCGCGTACGTTACTATTATTATTCGTTTGCATAATGCAAAATAAAAAACCAAACGTTACGTAAAACGTCCTTGTATCATTCTAGCTATTGCAGCATCGTTATTTGTAGACACATATGAATGAAAATAAAATATTGATTCACAAGATTTGACTGCACGTGAATCATCCGCTTCGGCTTTCAATTAATAATAAGAAAGGCATATATATCCGTTGAATCACAGTCGGAATATTCGCTGGTGTTTGGACTTTATGAGCCACTACTCGCTACGATCTCTACCTCAGTTTTATATCTGGCACTTTGGTAAAGGATAGGACATACGTTCGGCTCCGTTTCCCTATTTCCCCTCCCCCTTCCGTCGTCTCTTCCGCTCCGAAAACTTATTCGAATCTCCTTCCAAAGTATTTGCGACAGCTGCAGGTGCAGGTGCACGTGTTTCCCCGCCGTACCGATCTTACGGGTCGAAGCCCAATGAAGAAAAAGCAAGAGGAAGAGGACATTCGTGTTATCGAAACGCGAACTATTCGCCCAAGTTTCGCTGTCTATAAAAAAAAGGGGGAAAAGAAATTGCCCTCGTGAAAGTATGTCGCGAGTTTAAAACCATTAACCGAGTTTCGCGATTGTGCAACGTCATAAATGATTCATCGTATAATAATTATTTCTGGTAACAATAGGCTGCAAGCAATTTAGGTACATAATAATATATATATAGATAAATAATAATTTAAAATTAAACCAATTCAAATATTTGTGCTATATTATATATCTTGATTTACTTGCATTCTTTCTAAAAATAAATCGCTCCACTTTGCTCCTCTGTGTGATTTGTTGAAGTTGATAACGACTACTTATTGAACGTTAACTGCCCTGAACTTTTCAGTTTTAAAGAATATAGGTTCTATATTATCCGTTCGAAGAAAGCTGTACACTGATTAAAAAAAAGTTTTCATCGACTCTTTACCGGATAGACATAATTCCATAAATAATAGCGGTTCCATTTCGTAGAACGGATCGATATTTGCTGTGCGACACGACACGAACGGAAAGCAACTCATTTACCACAATCCCATGAATCCTTCCCCGAGAGAAACGTCGTTACGTTTCTTTTACGTATGTATGTGTATATAGATGTACGCCGACAGCGGAAAGCAATAATATTGTATAAATTCCCAGAATGACTTTCCTTATTGAGTGCACTTCCATTCGGATATGCATAAATAATCTGTTTATATTTACATATGCATCCATATCTCGAATGTAAGTAACATTTATCCGAATACACATAGAATCGATATATTGGTTCCGCATAATATTGTACGATATCCGCTGAAGGAAGAAAAGACTCGTGCATTCGCTTCTTCAAATAGTGATCTGTCCCGAACTCATATTCTATGATCGAATCTGTTCTTGATTCTACATTCAAGACCATCTCGAGAAAGAATGCTGCTACGAGAAGAAGTTTTCCACGACAGAAGGAACAATTCAAGAACATCGTGCTCAATTTACGTTTCTCTTTCTTTCTCCTTTTTATCCATATGTACAGGAAGTTTCATAATTTACTGATCATCTCTCGTAAAGCGAGCTAAAGCGAATTAAAAATTCTACATTATTTTGTAATTTTCGCACTAATTAATGAAATAATGATTAATACAAATTTTCGAATAATCGTACGAGACAGAGACAGTTCAGATTTAAATACGTTTATGATTGCTAGAAGTGCAACGTTTATACAGACGGCATTAACTACGAAGAAACAACGTATATATATTGTACTGTACAAACATTTCGCCTGTTTCTAGCAATATCGTGAACGCATCTGAAACTGTCTATTCTCGTAGACGCAAGTTTATTAAAGAATCTTTATTGTTATCTCTTAATTATTGCAAAAATTGCTATTGCGAAATTGGTACAGAACTTTTTGATTTTTTAGTTTAGGCTGCTTTTCCAGTTCTGCCCGCGAAAGATAATCCTTGAATGAGATATTAGTAATGCATTTACATATAATGGGCTTTTAGGATTAAAATCCTAAGGCGTCGAAGCGTCAGAGGTGACATAACTTCAAAATGAAAAAATTAAACAACACATTATATATAAGAATTCTAATAAAAATTATTAATGTACTACTAAATAAATACTTATTAAGGGGGGAGCCTGGTTTAGCATGCTGAAAAATTAGGTGATGTTTGGATTTTTTTTAGGAAACTATATAACCCCAATCCTTTTGAACTTTCTAGGGTAATTTCTTATACTATTGAACTAACAAAAAAATATTTTTTGCCAAAAAAAGTATTTATTATGCAAGTAATAATAACTTTTTATTCGGCGTGTCGGCAGGCGGAGTGCAATGTAGCGTCGCTTATATTTGTCTAAAATAAAAAAATCCAAAAAGATTATTGTTTATTAAGAGCTTACGCATTAATCTATTTTTAAAGAAAATTTTTCGTGTTTATTATGTAATAAAAATTATTTAATTAAATAATATTATTATAAACTGTGGTTCAAGTTGTTAGGGAAGTATTTGTACAGATATGTGCAAAAGCCCAAGTCAATCGGATAAATAATTTTTGAGTTATTTTGCACGCCGCCAAACACCATCACCGCCGAATAAAAGTTGTTATTACTTGCATAATAAATACTTTTGTCTGGCAAACAAATATTTTTTTGTTAGTTTAATAGTATAAAAAATTACCCTATAAAGTTCAAAAGGATTGGTTGAATAATTTCTTTTAAAAAAATTCCAAAAAATCACCTAATTTTTCAGCGCGCTAAATCAGGCTTACCCCTTAAAGTCAATCTTGAACTTTGTATTAAATATTAGATTGTACATTATGTCAAAATTTGAAAAAAAGATTAAAAAATTTATACACATTCAAGATAGGTATATCTTACGGGCATTTATAAAATTTATTAATATTTAAGAATAAATATTAAATAATTAATACCATTTTTAATCGTCATCATCAACATTTTAATGTCATGCTCAGAAAAGAGTGTAAAAAGAGTGAATAAACAAGCGGATCCGTGGTGCAACTTTGTAAATCGTTGCTAGATAGCGACTGTCATTAATAAAATATAAATTATTTGTTCTTGTTTCCAAATGTGTCTTTATAATTTAATATTAAAATATTACTTAATTATTTAATATTTATTCTTTATTCTAATTGGAGCGCTCGAAAATCATAAGTCTCTGGACGCAAATTTTATAAACGTCCTGTGAGATATCTTGACTGTGTATAAATTTTTTAATCCTTTTTTCGAATTTTAAAATAATGTACAATCTAATATTTAATATAAAGTTCAAGATTGACTTTAATAAGCAGTATTTATTTAGTAGGACATTAACAATTTTCATTGGTATTCTGCATAAATGTCAAGCTCAGAAAAGAGCGTTACATTTCAAATATGCAAATTCAAAGAAATATACGCAGATGTGTTTTTTGAAGCAAACATTTAAAGCAATACTCATTTAATAAAATTTGTAATAGCTGCCATGAATTACGCAGAGAAATGCGTAGCGTACTCTCATGATACGAGTACCAAAACTAAATGTGAAACGAACAAAAAAAAAGGACGCTGTCAAAATATCGCGCGGAAACGCGAATGTCGGACGGCAGTGTCCGACAGCTGCATGCAGTTAAACACACTCTCACACGCATACGTGTGGTCGGACCAAGCAGGTGAGAATATTCATAACGACGACAAGCGCGAAACGTTGAAAAAAAAGCTGGGCGAGATTTAAATGTTTCCGGAACGGGAGAAATTGCAGCTTCAACGAGAATTACGACGGCGCTGTGTCGCCGTCGATGGTAGCGAGAGGAATGGTCGATCGATGATTCGGAAGCAAACGAAATAAAAATCTTGAGAATGTCGTTAAACGGCAGAAATCCCGTTGGACTTGAAAAAGAGAAGGATTGAAGGAGGAGGCGGCGGGGGAGGAAAAGGTGCGCGCTGCGACAATTTTACGAAAATCTTTTTTTTTGGTAGAATTTCGCTGCAACGCAGAGACGCAACTGTGAACATTTTATTGGACCACTTTACAGTTTCTCTCGATTCGAAACTTCAAACACAACGAGATAATTGAATGGATAATTGATCGTCGATGTAATATGACAGCCATGTATTACACGTATGTAGCCATTTCTACTGGAATGCATGGTATGAATATCATTCCTGGATACAAGTCTATTATACGCATTTTAATTGTACTTGGCGGTCTTTTAGTCATTTTTTTTAACATAAATTTGAAAAGTACTTTTTATTAACAAAAGATTATATATAATAACGCTAAAAAACAGCCACGATATACCGTTTTGCATACACGTTGTACGGCTACATCAGTTTTAATGTATTCCTTTAACTGTCCGCAATTAACTGTAATCGCGAGTTATTTAATCGCCATTAATTCGATGATTCACAGCGAAGCTAAATGCAGCACTTCAATTATATCGGGCACTCAAATTAGCGCACGGTGCAGTATGAAACACGCGGGGTATTCGTGGTTGTTCATAATTAAACAAACTATATTCATACCATACCTTTTCATGTGCGAAGCGCGCTCGTCGTGTCATCCGTCACATAAAACATCTCTTTCAAAAGAATAATTATGCGAGATTGCACGAAAAATTGTGGAAATGCCAAACGTAGATAAATGAGACGCATAAAACTTTCGTTGCACGTCATCAAGAAGGAAATTCAGAAAGACGGTATTTTTGTAGCAAACTCCGCTAACTCTTTGTTCGCGTTTTAAGGAAATTTCTTTTTAATATCCAACGAATAACACGCGTTGTATTTATGCGCGTCGCAGCGTGTCGCCGCTGATATTTCCACAGCGGATGCAACGTTGTACCGCATCAAAATGCATCCTGACGCATGGAACGGGGTAAAAAAGGGTAACGACAAAACATGACCGCCGGCGGCGCAAAATTCAAATGAATTCATAATAATCAGCGAGTTTTAGTCTGAGTGAGGGGCTTTTTATAATTCTTCTATAACAACAAAGTCTGAATATCCCAAGCAAAATAACAGCACGACGAGAGAGAGAGAGAGCTGTTAAATAAAAAATAAAAAAAGATTCTTCCGTTGCTCATGTTCTTATTAAAATGTTTAACAGTTGATATTTATAAGAACTTTTATGAACAAGGAGAAAAAATTATTTAAATTATGAGAATAATAAGATTAAATCTTTTTATAACTAAATAAATGTAACTAAATTAAACGTACAAATATACCACAAAGGAGTCAAAGGATGAATAATAAGATCTCTGTGCCCGAGATTATTTCAGATTAAAAGTTCGCCATAATTAAATCACAGAGATTATGGCAGAGATATAATGCAAGAACAAGCGTTGAAAGTAAAACGAATCAAAAACTATGTAGTTCCAAATATATTGTCAGTCGTATCGCGATTACGATTGCAAAGAAAAAGATGCGGGGACGCGAGCGGGAGGGTGATGAGGAATTTTTCCGATTTCCTCGGTCATAAATCCACCACGATTTTTTATAGGGTGGGTTCGCACTTTTTAATAAAAGCATTTGCCTCACGATCCTCCTAATGAAATATCGTTCCGCGTACACGATCTCGTGTGTGTATGCACGAATGTCCCGTATTTCGCCTACTGCGCAGCTGGATCTACCATGCAGATTAGGCGCGCAGGGGGTTATCGTTCATGGTCAGCCCTATTGTTGAACACGACAAAAGAAAACCGAGAGAAAAAGTTCATACTTGACGCATAACAAATTCCACGAAAAAATTTTCGTTGGGATTATACAAACGCTATTATATGCACACTATTATATACACTCAATACGGTGTAATTATTGCGTAATTCACTTAAATATTAAAGGGGCAAAGTTAAACTCTTTAAAGTTAAATAACATTTCATTATTTCTAACTTCCATATACGTCAAAGTGTTTTATTAATTATTTTAATGACTTAAAACGTGTAAAAATACATAGATCTAATCAATCCTTTCTGGTAAGTTGCCTTGTTTCATCTAGTTAATCTATTTTTATGGTTAAGTTGCTTAATTTTATAGTTTTAAAGGCTAGAAAGAAAACCGGTTTTTTTTTATTTTTCCGTGAATTTTTTCGGTTTCTTTCCCAAAGGGTAGAAAAATTCAATGGAAAATTTCACGTATATATTCATAAAATCTATTACATTTCACATTTCCAACACTTTGATACACTTTACAAAATTTTAAAATTTTATAACAAGCATATATTTATTGCTGATAATGTTAAATACAAAAGAAATAAAAAGCAAATTACACAAGAATAAAAAAAAACAGAATTAATGTATTTTTCAAATAAAACGTATGACTATTGACAATTATTAATAATCAAAACTCTTTAAAAATACTTAATATAAACAATAACTTAAATTAATCTTTACACTAGTTGTTAAGATTGCGTTTCCTAAAACAGTTTATTTAATAATAAATAATCATCACTTTAAAGATTATAGTATTCAAATGTAAACATAAAAATTATCTCATTATTAATTCCAGCGTTTATACGAGATGTCTTTTAATTTTAATAATACAATAAAATATGAGAGTTATAACTTATAAGAGTTATAACTTATAAGCTTATATCTAATTTAAACAAAAAATGTACACATTTTAACGAGCAAATTAAATCAAATCACATAAATTAAGTCATATTACTTTCTGAATCCTAATTAATATTTAATATGATGAAAAATATTAAAAATTAGGTAGTATATATCGTTTACCTACATAGCAATTTTTCGCAAAAAAACAATTTTTCGGGAAAAAATCGAAATTTTTCTGGTTTTTTTTCTAGCAATTTAAAAGAAGCAGTTTTTTATAACTAAAGCTAATTTCAAAGCAAACAACATATTAACGTATGCATTTAGTAAATATAAACTAAATTTGAATCACATTTGAAAACATTTAATACATTTTTCGAGTTAAATTATTTAACTCCATTGTTTGAGTTAAATTAACGACATATTAAACAAGAATAATAGCGGAGGGAGAGAGAGAAAGAAAGAAAGAGAGAGAAACCTATAAAAATAATTAAAAATATTACCCAAATTAGGTATAATTTAACATTATAATTAAATTTAACAGTATTTATTTAATGCACTAACAGAGTTTGTAATTTTATTGTGAGCAATGTATATGTAACTACATAAAACAATTGGCCGGAAAATTTCGCGAATGCCTTCTGTCGACGGTGAAACCTTGTAGTCACAATAATAGCCGTAATCATGTGCGCGAAATAAAAATACATTTCATTTTCGATAATGTTAATCACATATAAAATATTTATCCCGCCTGCTCCGCCATGGAGAGACCATAGAAAGTCGTAGAAATAAACGACGCGCGCGGGTCAGAATTCTGTCCCGCGTCGCGTCGCGACGACACGTTTTCTTTCGTCGCACGTTTCCTCGCGTGGATATACGTGGACGCCCGAGCGGAATAAAGAACCGACCCAATGTGTGCAGTCACGGATACGGTAAGAGGAAGAGGAGGGAAGACGAGGAGGAATCACGGAGAGTCATGGATCGCGCGGCGCGATGTCTGGCACCCCGTATTCCCGCGGCGCAGTCGTAAATGACGGAGGTCGAAGAGCGGCGGCGGAAGAGCGAAGCGGGAAGAATCGACGCGTATATATACGCGACGCTGTCGCTAATTTCACGGATCCTCGCCGCAAATGGCGTTAATGAGAATCGAATGTAATTGCGGCCTCGCGTGCACGCTGATAAACACACAAAATTTGCTTTCTTCATGCGGCTGCAGCGTTATCGAGAATATATTACCACATGGCGGTAGACTGCACACCAATTTGCATCCCTCCCGATCCCTTCCGAATAACAAACTTTCCTCTTCTGCCCCGGCAAAATATCGGAAAATCTTTCCAAAATTCGCTTGCAACGCTTGGTAAGACGCAACAAACTGTAAAAATGTAAGATGCGCGGAAATTTCTTTTTTTCTCTTCTATTAAACGGTTGGCCAACCCCGGAAGAGCTGAATGCATGTGTATAGCCCTACCCAGCGAAAGTACACATAAAGTTTGAGGATTTGAAACGGAACACGATAATTGGCTAAATCCGATTACCTCGATCCTTTATTCTTCGCCGTGTTAACGGTCATTACGCATACGAGAAGAAGTTAAAACTTACGGACTTTTTCTATGTAACGCGCTGATAATCGTAAAAAAGGTAGAATATCCTCAAGAGGGTGGGAATTCTCTGACGCAGGCAGCGATATGAATTTCATTAGTTTGTCTGAAAATTCCGTCAAAAAATGTGCAAAATCTATTTTGCTATTATTATTGTTGTTATTATTATTATTATTATTATTATTATTATTATTATTACTGTTTTTGCAAACGTGTTACCTTTTGTATCATTCGTTGCACATTTATAAACGTGCTACGTACGATAAATAATAGAATAATTTATAATTGAAATTTTAATTTAATAAATTATAAATTCATTTCACTGTTCGCTCAAAAACGAAAGAGAATGGCTTAATATAACGATAACGATTATATTTTAATTAGAACACGCAAATTCGCTGTAAAGCATAATTATAACAGTACCATAATGCAAAGCCGAATTATAAAGCATCCCACGGACATAAAAAATGTTACAGTCAGAGCTCATTTGTATGCCAGAACAATTGTAGCAAATCCAGCGCAGACAACGAGTTCAAGTCCGTTTCGTCTCGGAGATAAGATAAGCGGTTGTCGTATTACATACATTAAAATTATGGTAATGCGTGTCTTCTCTTAAAAAAAAAAAAAAGAATATCGATAAAGCCTAAAAAATGATTGCAATTCAGTAAACGTCGCCACTAAACAGAATCGGCCAGCTTTGTATTACATTTTCTGATATATAATAGTCAATTGAATTTGTGTATTAAAATATAATATATGCTATAAAATACATTTGTTATCTCAATTACGATGTTATATTAATCTTCAATTGAAACTTGTGTTTGTATGTTAAAGACATTAAAGTATAATAGATACTACAAAATACATTCCGTATATCAATTATGATGTCATTAATCTTCATCGGTGAATTCAGATTTTAATGTTAAAAAATTATCAGAAGACAATCTTTACATTAATGGCAATGTTTATAAAAAAATTCAATTCAGAAATATTTCATTATAGATAATTATAACGTCGTGATGATCCATGATTACTTAATGTTAATATCATGGATATATTCGTGATAAATCAGATTAATAAAATTATCAAAAAAACAAAAATATATCTTTTTATAAATGTTAACATACAATAACATGATCGATAATCAAAATGACCAACATCGATTTCCGCGTAAAAAATTAAATATCGTTCGTAATTGAGCTTCGTTAAGAAATCAAGTTAAAATCGTGATAGTTTCTATTTACGTAAATTTGTTCTATATTTACAAAATTAACTAAATTATTTGTTTATGCTTCGAACATAGACCTAAAATTTTAGAATATAATTAAAAAATACAAGATTTATTAAAATTTATTTGTTTAAAAATTTATTCTTTATTTAATAAGAATTAGATATATATATATATTATATTATTATTTTCAATGCAATGTTTTTTATTAACTGTTTCAAAAGATAATAATTTGTTCTATATAATTTCAATGTTTTCGAAATCTTTCCATTAGAAAGATTTCTCACGTTTGATCATGTAATATTTACTTAAAATAAATCTTCCCAAGGAAAGTGACAACGGTCAATTTCGTTGGATCGATGTATATCTACCAATTGATAATCATTAATATTTGTCTTATTCTAAGAGCTTATTCGGACGCACGTTCGCGAAACGAAAAAATCGTGCAGTCCATCGGACGTAACATATTAATTGACAATAAAGACAGTATTCAACTCTTATAAATAATACTATATGTATATTAATAAGAATGTACATACGTATACAAAACGACTATAAAGTTCTTGTGTAGAATTTTAAACTTTTATAACTTCCATTCTATATTATATACGTTATACATCATAAAATTAATCTGTAAAAAAACATTAGAATTGCAATTTAGTAAAGCACACATTAAAAGTAATCTACTTATAAAAATTTTTCTAACAGATAGATTTAAAACAGAAGCGTACCAACCATTTGGCCAATCTACGAACTAGAATGACTAATGTAACTTGAGATGTTAAACTGTAAAACTATATTCACCTATACTTCAGAATCTCGGTTTGCAAACATAATAACAGTGGACATTGGAATAACATTTCCAAGAATATGAAACTATATCTACAATTGAAATATCTAAATTCTAATAATCTTTAATAGTCAAAGCTCAGTAATTAAAAATAAAATAAATACAAATAATGGGCTATGAGCCAAAGCTTGGGTATTATCTCGCTCCAATATTTAACAAACAAGATTTGTTAACAAATCTTTAATAATATAAACAACATTGTTTTTTATGTTATTAGAGATTTGTTAAATATTGGAGTGAGATAACACCCAAACTTTGGCTCATAGCCTATTATTTGTATTCATTTTATTTGAAATAAATTCTTTTACTTATTTTTTTTTTTTAATCTCTTCTCAGAAATTAATGTATTGTATATAAAACGAAAGTTATAACAGTTTAAAGCTGCACAAGGACATTAAAATCGTCCTGTGTGTACGTATATAATATATATAATATTTATATAATATATATAATATATATAATATATAATATATATATAATATACGTATATAATATATATATAATATACATATTAGGGCCGAAAAAAAATTTTTTTGAAAATTGATTAATAATAAAAGTTTCCCACTCAAAAGCTATGAAACTCAATATGGGTAAAATTTCATCAAAATCGATTAATATCTTCAGGTTGCCCGTCAACCTTGCAATTTGTAAATTTATGCATAGTTTCTTCATTGATGAATCTAAATTCCAAAAAATATTTAAATTTCAATAAAGTTTGATGTTACCTGTTGTTTTTTGGTTGCTGAACACGAATCCGAGGTTATAAGTATACATTTCAAAATGATGGATCCGAAATATATTCTTAGATAATATATTAAGACTTCTCGAAAAATATGATAGATACAGAAAAATGTTTCAAATAAAAATTGTATGGTACGAAAGGGGACATAACAAGATATCAATGATTTTATTTTGGGTGGCGTCGTTAAAATCAAATCAAGATAACATCGATTTTTTTAAACGGAATTATTTTTTTTTATACATAATACGATTCCTCTAATTATTCTACATATAAAAGTATTAAGGTTATCAAAAAATCAATATTCTACGAGATATTTTATACTTTATCGTGCCATATTTCGATATATAATATAAAATATCTCGTAAACTTTTGATTTCTTGATAACCTAATATTTTTAGGCACAGAATAATAAGATGAATCGATTGGTGTAAAGAAAACACACAGTTGCTTTAAAAAAATATATGTAATTTGTAAGACATGTATAAACTTACTAATTTCAAAGTCGAAAGACAATCTGAAGATATTAATCGATTTTGATGAAATTTTACCCAGACTATATTGAGGTTCATAGCTAACTTTTGAAGGATATTACCATGGAGGTGAGAAATAACAGGAGAGAGCATATTCCCCCGCGGCCTGGCTAAACAGACGTAAAAGGGGGGAACAATACAAAATGCCATATTACTATGGCCAACCAATCACATTTGGCGTAGTAATCCCCAACTCCAATAAAATATGTACAAAACGCCATATTATTGTGTCCAATCAATCACATTCGGCACAGTAACCATCATCAACAAAAAGGTCTTACCCTCCCTCTTGTTATTTCTTACCTTCATGGATATTACTAATCGATTTTCCAACAATTTTTTTTTCGGCCCACCCTAATACATATATGTATATTAAATATAAAAATTTGTAAAAATTAAATTTATAAATTAAATTTATAAATATATAAGATGGAAGATATGTAGCACATAAAGAAGAAGTTGGCCACATTCGTAATTGATGGAAAGATTCTTAAATAACCATAGAAAGAGAAAATACGAACGCGGCGTATTATAACGTCCATAAATCACGGTGCGTAACGCAGCCGCCATATATCAGCGCCGGGTTTGGTCCCAATATTTCTTGATCACGAGATAGGAGGAAAAATGTGGACGTTTAGGTCTACGCTTTTGCGCGAAGGCGAGGCCCGCGCGTTCTTCTTTCTCATTCAACATTTACACAATCTCATGCCAAAAAATATTTTTCGCTGTGTGCGCGTACGCGTAGCGGGTGACCGTAATTCAGCAAAAACACACTTGCTTCAACCGGAAGGCTTTACTTTCCTAGGAATTATTCTCCAGGGAACTCGGCGCTATGTACAATTCTTCCTTTTTCTTTGTCTCGCTTTTCTCGCTTCTCTCCCACTCTTTTTTCTGTATACGCGGATATGTGCGCATGCTATTGTAGTCGTGTCACCACAGCGGCAACATCGCATTTGAGTACAAAATAAATCAGGGTAATTATGAAATAAATATCTCTCGATTAAAAAATCTGGTAATAATAATCACAATTATAAAGAAAATTATTAAACAATGATCATTTAAAAATCGAATCTTTCAAATCAAACTTCTTTATTGGTAGATTATTTTTTTCTCTGTCGTAAATAAAATATTAATTTAAATATTTTCGGATTTTAACCGATGCATGTATTTCTTATCGGGGCGGGAAAGGGGGGAGAAAACTACATCAAAGTACAAAATTACTCTAAACCAACAAAATATGTAATTATATTTTCTAAGCGGGTCATTTCTTTCTAAAAGGATTACACTCCGTCATAATCGAGTTGCAAAACTACACACTAAAATCAGAAAATTTGTATCAACCACATAAAATTTACCACATTTTTATGTTTCAAACAGTTCACTTAAATTTTTACGTTAATTTAATATCAGATGAATATGTGCAAAGATAACATTTAAAAAATTAGCACAAGAAATGTAACACTATTGACAGAATTTGGGAATAAATTGTGGAAACATATTTTTTCAGTAAAATTAACATTTATAATATATTAAATAAATTTATTTTATATATGTTATTTATTTACCTACTCATAAATTGAATTATTTTAACACTAACAAGAAATGTTAAATATTAAATTAACACAAAATATTTACATAACACAAAATCATATTAAATTAACATCGGGATATATTAAAAATTCAACATAAAAATTTGATCAAGGACCAGTTTTAATGTAAAATACAAAATTATTATTATACAAATATAATAAGAGATATAAAAAATAATCAAATAAAATAAAAAGTAATGTGCACAAAATTATTTGGTGTTTCGTTGTTTTCCTTTAATATATGAAAGTTTTTGGATAGTTGTGCTGCATGCTATTCTGTACGGCAAAATCGGAAGATTACCGACGGAAAATTGTGTATCTACTTTACTGTGCACCTTTAATAAAAGTTCGCCCCCGTAAATGTTAAGTGAAAATAAAATAAGTTGAAGCAAATGCTATATGCATCTTCACCATTATTGCATCATAAAAATCGAAAAAGTTTTCCAATTTTCATGATGCCGTAGTTTACATCTCTGTTGTTCACACTTCTTTCCTTCGACTTGTATTTTTCTACTTTTCATCCTTGCCAAGATGAGTCGTCTCTAATATCCTTCAAATAACCTGCCGTTTATATACTTTTCTCCTTCTTTTTCTCTTATTTTTAATATCCACAAACTGTTTTGCGATTGCTTGAAATTTCTCTTAATTTCTCTTTCAATGTCCTAAGTATTACATATATTATATCTGTGTCGATCTTGGTTTAAGAGTACCTGCCAGTCAGAGATGGTTCGACACCGAATGGAGACTGAGACAGCCTTAGACAAAGGCTCGCACAGACAGGAAGGTATTGAAATAAGTTAACATGCTTTTAAACTTTACATTTTATTTTGAAATTTTGTGTGTGTGTGCGTGTGCGTGTGCGTGTGCGTGTGCGTGTGCGTGTGCGTGTGCGTGTGCGTGTGCGTGTGTGTGTGTGTGTGTGTGTGTTATTATCTCGTTCCAACGGTCGTCCTTATTCGAAAGCCGTAACAATATCATTACCTATAATAATAAAATAAAAATATGAGAAAGAAATCTTTCCATCATATTCGAAATTAAAAATTAAAATTAAACGTTTAATTGCATAAATAAATCTCTACAATTTATTAATCAAATAAAAGTAAAATATACATATGTTAGCTTTTGTAATTTTTTTCTATTTCCTTTCCTATTAATATAAAAATTAATTTCATTATAACATTACACGATATTGCAAATATTAAAAATTAAATAATTATTTAATTTAGAAAAGTAATATAATGTAAAATTTGTCGAATTATACATGTATTATTAAATTATAATATAAATTCTCTCTCTCTCTCTCTCTCTCTCTCTCTCTCTCTCTCTCTCTCTCTCTCTCATCTTCTCTTTCTCTCTCTGTAGCTAAATTTTCCGATTTACTTAACGACAATTCTTGATTCAATGAACTCTTAACAGTTACAAAGTTTCGGCATTACAGCAATCCCCGTGTTTAAGTATACATCGCTCAGGAGCGTCGGTTAAACCCACGATCGAAGACGGAGTAAGCCATCACTCGCGAAAATCCTACCAATAAAAATCCTCCCGGGTTCCTTATTTTAACGTTGCACGACATTGTCAGGAAAAAATGAAGAAAGATAATATCGCAACAAATCCAATATCGGGACGAAATCACCTTAAATAGAGTTTTATATAACTCCCGATATTTTAAGGAAAAATCTACTCCTGGTAAAAAGAATCTGGAATCAAAATTAATATTTTATGGAGCGATTATAAGTAATAACGATCACACTCTCTTTTAACAAAAATTTCACACTCAACGACTCAAAAAAAGAATTTTTTTTACAATAAAAAATATTTTTTCTTGCAGAAACAAGATGAGAAATATAGTAGATCCTACGCATACGCGAGGAGAGGAATAAAATGTTAATTCAAGCGTAGCGTCTGCACACACACACACACACACACACAAATATACTTTGTTTGCGTTTCATAATGCTCCACCAAAATGAAAGAAAGTATAAATGACAATTTTGCATCTTAAGTGCGTTCGTCGGTTCTATCGTTCTATCGTTTATTATACCTAAAGAGCTTATGATTTTATATTAATTGTAAGATATTTCCCAACTTGATCCTTGCGAAGTAATTTTCTGTGACTTCATGACATACATTCGAAAATATTTTAGCGTATTTGTCCACTCGCTTCTTATTTATATAATTATAAATAATAGAAATAATTAAAACCATAATAATTGTAGATTGCAGCGCTGTTTTCTTCAGTAAATACTATTTCAATATATTATACTATTATGTAATTTTGTGATCTAATGTGACGACTACCTTTTTGTTTTATGATAAAAAAAATTGTTAGTCTATTTCAGCATTATCGTAATTTTGCGTTTATTATTTTTTAAAGTTAAAGGATAAATATTTTTTGTATAAAATATCTTATATCTTATAATTTGCATTATTAAAGTTTTGCCACAGAAAAATTGTATATTTTTCGTATATTGCGTCTTCCTTTGCATAAAAGGATTTGTTCGAATGTGTTCGGGGCACTCTCGTAAATAGAGGTTCGATGCGTTACGGACGACGATCACATTTAAACGAAGATCAGGAAAAAAAATAAAAGAGTTCGACGCTCCAGAATCTCGCCAATAAAGATTGTTCCGAATTCTTCCTTTTAACGTAGAGACGCAGGCAAGGGAAGAGAAGGAAATCAAGGAGGCTCTCGTGCCGTCGGTCGGTTTATACGGAAAAGAAAATAGGTTTCACGAAGCTTTCGCTCTCCACCTTCGGCTCTCGTTCCTTGCATCTCAACCTTAGAACTTTCCTCTTAATTTTCGTGTGGCACTTGATGGCGCGGCCCCGAGAAGCGAGAGAGACCCGACGAGTTTTCCATAAAGATTCTACCTTGCTAAATTCCAATTTATCCGTGAGCCGCAGGCGATCAAACATATCGAAGCCAGGAACAGATCAGGGACGAAATAAATAAGTAAATAACTCGTCGTTCCGAGAAAGGATAGGCAGTAAAAAATTATCAATAAAAATTACTCCAAACTACTGTTACATCCTCCGCATGAAATCGCTATATCGCTAAAAAAAAAAAGAGCGTGGAGATAGATGAAGAAATTACTGCATCGTCCACTGGTCGGTGTTGACATGGAAAATACGAAATAGAGGATTCCGATTTCGAGCCTTCGTCACATGTTCCTGTTCCATCAGTCGACCCGACACGGCCGCTTCCGGTCGCGGAGTTTTTCCCCCTCGAGCGCTTCACACTCGAGACTAAAATGAAATTTTACGCCTCTTGCGCGGTATCGCTCGGGGTTTTCAGTTACCCTTGTCAAAAAAAAATAATATATTCTGCGGCCTACGAAACGACGTGTTAAAAAGACACAAATCTCGAATATCCGAGAGCGGCGGCCGGTCGCCACTCTTGTCGAAATTTTCCGACTCGTGCAGTTCCCCAGTTCCCAGTTTCCCCGCGCGTCGAGACCTTCGCTTTGTTTCCAGCGGAATTCTTTTTTTACGATCCACACGAGCGGTGAGAGAAAAAGACGAGTGAATTATGTATGCGGAATAAATAATCATGACGGGGAAAAAATTGGGCAATGACGCACGAAGGTACGTGGCGCTAAAGCGACAGAGCTGATGTCTATATGAATTACGCTAAACGAACAATGTTGTTACGTGATGCGCGAAACTATCAAGAGTTAGTGTAGTGTAGTGGATAGATCCGAGCTATATATGTCCAAGCTAAGCCCAAAACTAGGCCTTCAAACCGAACTATTCTTAGCGTTCTCTCTAGACAAGATTCAAGCTAAATTCGAGCAAAAATATAGTACTGCTCTGAAAAAAACTTTCCTGATTATTTCACTGCAGCTTTTTGGATTATAAATTATACGAGATAAAACAATACAATTTAGGAATAGTCTGCGCTCAGTACATCACAAAATGTAGCAAAATAAAAATTACCGCATCTAATTTTAAGTAGCAGTTCTTTTATCAAAGAAAACATATAGTCATGTATTGCATGGATGTCAGTCTATGGTAAACATTTCAAGATATAGATTCAATAAATTTTAATAAAAAGTGACCCTATTTTTCTTATTTCAAGTTAGGTATATCAGTAAGAAATGATCGCCAATTCGATATCGAAGCGACATCGATACGGTGATTTTGACGTCAATTCGAAGTCGATTCGACATCGAATTGAAGGCCATTTCTCATTGGGAAAAAGAGGGAAGATAGGAAGGAAAATATAATTATTTTTATATATCTTACAATTTATTCCGTTGAGGTTGTAAAGTAAAGATTGTAAATTGCTTTATGCTTTCTTATTGTTGAAACGGTGTCTCACTAATGCTCTCATAAACAAGCTTCCGGGCTCAAAACCTCACGGAATTCGAACCGCGGATACGGTAGTCAAATACAAATGCAATTATATAAATGCAATTTAGTCGTGCCGAATAAAACGATATTAGCTCGCAAGACGTGCGCCGCAGCGACGGTATTCCCTCATTCGACGAAGCATTTACAGAATTCTCCGAAATATAATTAAAACATCGCTCGCCCGCCATCGTCGACGATTACGTTTCACGCAACTCGACGCAATTTCCAGTGCGACGCGCGGACGGAACAACGCTCGTGAAAGAAAGAAAAAAAAAGAGGAGAAAAAATACGGGCCTGGAATAACACTTTTTCCGATCCATTAACCTCGCCGATGGGACAGGGCAGCACGTCGCGTCGAGTACGCTTTCATTATCATCGATAATATTGTCATCGCAAATACTTGCCCGCGCGTAGCTATATAGATTAATAAAGTCTCCCGTTTTGCCGTGATAAAGCGATTTGCACAGTCGCGTCTCGTTACCGTGAAATATATCGCAAAATTTTTGACGCAACGCACATACGAGCTGACAGAAACAAAAAAAAAACGACAATGACTCAAAATTATTTTTACAGTTGGTTAATGCTCGACCAACTGGCGCACGTTCGCTCGTGCGTATTTTCATTTAACAAAAACCGTGTGCATAACACACACATCACCGTCTCGCTTCACGTATCGTCGGCCAATAACGGCTGTACGCGCGGGATAACGATTCGTTAAAGTAATAAGCGATTTATTACCAGCCAATTATCATAATTGATTTATCGTGTCGATATACGACGGAGCGAACGATTTGGTGCACGAGAGAAAGCCCCCCCCCCCCTGTCATCCCTTCCCGAACGCCTCGCCGTACGGTCATTAATATATCGTTAATGCGCACGGAGGGAGGGGGGGGAGCTAAATCAGGCGAGAAAGTACCCGCGGGACGGCACGCCTCGCGTCGCGGCGGCCGTTTTTCATCGCCAAATTATGAAAAATCGTCCCCGGATATCTCGCGCGACGCTATTCGCGCGCCGCCGCGCCACGCCGCGCGGCTTAATTCCATTACGCCGCGCGTCTGGGACCACTCCCGCTTTTTAACGCGGAACCGGGCTTAGGGCCGCGCAATAAATGCGCTCGTCGCGCGCGCGCGATCATCGCGTTTATTCTGATCGTCGCGCGGGCATAGTCGCATAGTTTACATACGGCCATTCGACCGCGATAGCCGTCTCGGTTCGTTGAATAACATATTTGCGATTTACTGCGGATACTGGCGTAGCATGCGCCACCTGACCATGCGATAAAAGTCCATTTCGATTTTATCATTTAGACACCAGCGTAATCATTACTACTAATTCGCCAATAAATCAGGATTATTATAATAGAGACGCTAGTGTGACATTCACCCGTAATAATCAATATTTATCGTTAGATTCCTAAGCAACCGAAATCTTTAACAATTTCAATGACTGTACATTAAATTACTAAACACAATTTTTTAATTATTAAAACCTTTTCTAGTAAAATTAAAATAACACTTGGGCAAGATATGGAAAGTTACTTTTTAAACGTAACTAGTTATCGTTACTCGTTGAGTTATAAAAATAACTAGTTACTGTTATTAGTTACTGATTTTTTAAAATAACTTGTTATCGCTACCGTTACTTAAATAGTAACTATTCGTTACTTTTCCGTTACTTTTTTTATGCTGAAACAAGATCAATCTAAATAATTTGAGATGTAATTTTTTGTTTTAATATTAATAAAAACAATACAACAATGACACTAGACCGATATATAAAAATATAACTAGGAAAATGAAGATCTTTTCGATATGAGCTAGAGCTTACAGCTTCATGCTTAATATTTCAAAATAAATTTATATATATCCAATTTTACAAACTACGCGCCAATTAAATCTTCGATCTTGAAACGCAATTCAGCTGATATTTTTCACAATACATGTTTAAAGTATTTTAAGATGCATATATAACGTAAAAATATCTTATTAAAGTACTTATCAATTTAATTTGTTATATGTATATGTGATATTAATTGACTTATAATTCTTAAGATGTCATAAACCAATCGCAGAGTCACATTAATATTTTAAAACATTATTTAAAACTTAATATTTTAAAACATTATTTAAAACAGTCTTAAAATAAGAGTAAACTATGTGATTATGTGAATACTAGCTTAAAACTGAAGATTGAATATACATACGAAAATTTTGTCATAAATACAAAAAGTTCAAAATACAAAAAGTAACGATAAAAGTAACTGTAAAATTCGTTACCGTTACAGTTATCAAAAAAATAAAATAATGTCGTTACCAATTCGTTACAAAAAAAGTAACTGTAACGGTAATGGCGTTACAAGTAACAAGTTACTTTCAATCCTTACTTAAGTATACCTACGTTAAACACTACATAAAAATGCAAAATAAAGATCAATATAAAATATTAGGATTATTAATAAAGAGCTATTTATCGCAATACATATATAAATCATGCGAAAATACGTAGACAAATTATGCGACTCGTTTAGAAAATGAAAACAACGTTGCCGCAGTAACTTGTCGTGCGGTGAATTTATTTCGGCGACCAGTGACTCGCGCTATCGCTGATAACATAACAATCGTATGAAAAAAATATGAAATTTCCGTTGTATTTATGTCGTCAACGCCGCGAACAGGATCTGGCGTCTATTTATATCTACTAAGGGATCTGCATCGTGGCGATTAGAGCCACTTTCACCGATGCCTTCGTCAATATAACTCGGGTGTGTCCACGAAGCTATTATCGTTGAAATTTCGCGAGAAACAAGAAACTTGCCCGTTTACGTAGGGTCTCATACATGTAACTAAGTTGGACACGCCTGCAGAGGGTAGTAAATAATCCAATCAGGTCTCGTCCTTCGACGAGAAGATTCTGCCACCGTGTCATACCTACAAGTTTCTCATAAGCATTTATTTACGAGATTATGGCAAAAATAACGATAAAAATAAAGAAACAAATAAATTCGAAAAGACAATTTTTGTAAAATTAGTAGCTACAAATAAAATATTATTCATACATGACACAGTTTTCATAATTATCATTATTAATGAAAAATCAATAATAGATACAATAATTATTAATAACAGAGCCATTAAAAATAATATAAAATTATTATTTTTAACGCAGTTATTAATAATTCATTAATAATTATTGCGTTATTCTTCTCTCACTGTTCCAACTTTAGCTAATGATTGCGTTGCAAATATGACATAGATTTCATATCTTAGTGCTTTTATCATAATGCAGTTTAAATGGCTGAATAATGGATTTAAAAATTTAAATATAGAATTTATTATAGGCATCAAGATCCAGCTGTGATCGTAGAAGACGTTCTCAAATTTATCTGTGATATTTTACTTAGACGGTCTAGTTCAAATTAATATTGTTTATATATAAAAATAATAATTTTATCCCTAAATAATGTATAAAATATATATAAGTGTATGTAAGCAAAAATAATTTTTCAGTATTTTTACTTATCATAGTTATACATTCTTCTTGTATATGAATGCAAATAAAACTATTAAAGGAAGAATGTTCTTTGTAAATATATAAATTAAAAATGGTAATTTCTTTCTTCACTCCCGCGCGACCTAATTCAGCGACTATCGCCTGCCTATAGCCGTGCTTCAACTCGATTTCGCGTTTCTTTCCCTCATCCGCCTTTTCCTCTCATTTTATCCTTTCTATCCCTTCTATTACGGACTTCATTGACACCCTCAGCCATCGAGAAATCGCGAGAGAGTAATTTCCCGTGATTAATAACCTTCTTTCCCTGATTTTCTTCGCTCGAAGAAACGACGGGAAGAAACGGAAGGACGACGGAGATTCACGCGCGATATATCACCACGGGTCAACGATTATCGGAATCTCGTTCTTTCCTTATCTGCTTAGCTCTTATTAGTCTGCTATTTTAAGCGAAAAAAAAGTAATAAATAATAAGGTGACGGAAGATTTTCGGATTAATATTAACACAGCACAATTCTCTTTCATTCGAGCGATATCTGCATGTACTCGATGTAGCGTAATAATTATGCAATTGAATAAATTACTATACCGAGTGATTAATTTACGCGAACGTTATATACTGGTTAACTGATTGAAACGCCAACAAACACATTCACTACACATAATTGCTCGAGTACCCGAGCTCGATTTCAATGTTATTTCTGCCACACGGGAAACAGTGTAGTGTTTTATTGCGAAGTTGGTAACGTCGAAGTTTAATTTAACGTCGCTTCCGATATCGTCTATAAATTCATAATATTTGCCTTCTATTCGCATTGTTCCTCTCGTGTTCGGCAAACATCTGTATTCGTGCAATGAGAATGTTGTAATCGCCATCATTATAAAATGTCAATATTACATCAAGTATATTACCTTCATTTGTATCTCAAATAATACATATATGTTAAAGCTTGTTTATAGTTTTATAAAATCTTGATCGAATTCCTTTCAAGTTGCATTGTTATAGATTCAATCGTCATCACACTTAATTGCTCAATTAACATTCTAAAAATATCTAAATATATTTAAATATATCAAAATATATTTACATTTTTTTAAGTTAAAGTATAATTATTTCGACTGATTAAGCGCACTCCAGGAGCGTGGAAGGAGTCAAAGATGAAGGCTCCTTTGAGCCTCTGAACTTCTTTCTGAGATTTAATCGGCCACAGCGAGCGAAGCGTAAACACATTAACAAAGCTCGTCGCGATCTTTTCCAGAGTCTGCCGAACAAGGGCAAAAGGCGTGCTTTGAGCGCGCCAATTTAATCCACGGAAAGTAGACTCCCTTTTTCCGTACACTTCGTTTACACCTTATAACGCAGTTTCGCGATAAAAAAGACTGCAGGTGACAACTTTGCATCCTAAGTGTGCAAAACAAAGCCGACAGCTACAGTATTATCAGGGAAGTGTAGAGTACGAACAAGCATGAGTTGAAAAAAAGCACGAAATTTCGAGGCCTTTGTATGAGAGAATTTTGTCATCCGTAAGATCATAACGTAAAGTTCGAAATTTATCAACGAGATCAAAGAGATATCTCAAATATGTATATTAAAAAATTACCACTTTTAAATATACGCATATATATTAATTAGATCAAATATACGATATGTATAGAAGATAAATTTAAAATGTTTACTTATTAATATGTATTTAGAGCTTGTACTCGTAATGAATGTGGCTCGTGAATAATGAGAAACATCCTTGTGCGGGTGTAACTCTTGAAAAGAGAGGTTCTCGTTAATTTCACTCGCGTAAAGCCGTTAATGCGTGTGATGTAAAACGTTATACTCGATACAGATTCAGTGTGTGGTATTTCATCTGTATGCAATCCGCCGTATAAATAGGAGCGATACAACAATTAAAATCGTAATAATGAAATTATCGGTGCATCCGCGCGACCGCGATCATTGTTGTTGAAAATTTCGTTGCTACGTAATTAACGTGTGATACGATTTAGCGAGGCGGCATGGCACGGAATTATTACGTTCAATTAAAGGCAAGATTGCATTAATTGCGTCGAAAAATTTGCATTTTCTATTACTGTTCGTTATCCGTGCGCGGCGGACGCAAGTGCTGCACAAGTCCGGCACAAGAACGGGGCAAGGCAACGGATCGATGAATTATCTCATTATTTTGAGTTCGCAGGCAGCTCATTTTCAACGACTTAATGCTACGGAGTGCCTTAACAGGGGAAAATATGAAAAAGAGTATGCTCACACACAGAGAGCTCTGCTCATCTCGCCGTAATCCAATTAACTTTATTTTCTCAAGCCCTCGACAGTGCACTCTGTAGTGGTACTCTATTAAAGCGCACTATGCAACGCGCTCCTCTTCAAACGCGATCCTGTCGCCGCTAGCAGCACGTTGCACTTGCGCGCGTGCCACACGCGCTAGTAGCTACATTCCGTAAAGGACAAGCAGACGCAGGGATTACTCAACTCGAGAGGCCAAACTAACAACTTGAGTGCTCGCCAAGTCAACACCGATACCCGAGCGTTACTCCCCGGTAAAGGATCGTCATGTCTCTCCGTGATATTCTCAAAACCGATCGGCAAATATACACAGGGAATACCCAACATTCTCAACTAAAATTCAAGGAATAACAAGATCATATACATTCCGTTTAGTATAAAATACCGGGATTGGAAATAACTCGTTACTTGTAACGCCATTACGTTACCGTTACAGTTACTTCTTTTTGGTAACTGATTGGTAACGACGTTATTTTATTTTTTTTATAACTGTAACGGTAACGTAGTTACATTTTTTCGGTAACGGTAACGAATTATACAGTTACTTTTATCGTTACTTTTTGTACTTTGAATTTTTTGCATTTATGACAAAATTTTCGTATGTATATTCAATCTTCAATTTTTAGCTAGTATTCACATA
>NW_012028723.1:7664-11352 GCF_000956235.1 Wasmannia auropunctata | reverse complement strand
TTAAAATATTAATATGACTCTGTGATTGGTTTATGACATCTTAAGAATCCTATAAGTCAATTAATATCACAAATTAAATTGACAAGTACTTTAATAAGATATTTTTACGTTATATATGCATCTTAAAATACTTGAAAAAATTTATTGTGAAAAATATCAGCTGAATTGCGTTTTCAAGATCGAAAATTTAATTGGCGCGTAGTTTGTAAAATTAAGCACAAAGCTGGAAGTTCTAGTTCATATCGAAAAGACCTTCATTTTCCTAGTTGTATTTTTGTATATCAGTCTAGTGTCATTGTTGTATTGCTTTTATTAATATTAAAACAAAAAATTGCATCTTAAATTATTTATATTGATCTTGTTTCAGCATTAAAAAGGTAATGGAAAAGTAACGAATCATTATTTTTTAAGTAACGGTAATGATAACGAGTTATTTTTAAAAATTAGTAACTAATAACGGTAACTAGTTATTTTTTTAACTCGGTAACGAGTAACGATAAATAGTTACTTTTAAGAAGTAACTTTCCATTCCCTGATTATTAAAATACTTTTCAACCTGGGAATGTACGATCTGCAGCTTTATACACGTGCATCCTCTGTGTGGTATAAATCGTCGTAGTTTATTCACGAATCTAATCCTGAGAGCTACGACGTCAACGTGATATATTCTCAAAACCAACGGCGAGTAAAATCGGTGAACATATTACAGTACAGAGAGTAAAGTTGTGCAATACGAAATAACAATCGTATCTTCGATTGTTATTCACAATAAAAGTAATGCGTCTTTGAACTCGTGAATGTATCACCATATATGTGTGATCACTATATGGTGACCACGCATAACAGGGTGTCCCCGTATAAGTGGCCACTCCTTTTTTATCTCGTAAACTAACAGAGATGGACCTAATAAATGTATTATAATATCAATTAATCGGCTCTAATTAAACTTTATTGTAAGCACAGTGATCACTTAGAAATATTATCTATGTTAGAGAGCGGAATGACATGATAAATTTTTGCACGATAAAATGACAATTTTAATATAATAAAAGTAGCGTTCTTTTAATGAATATAACGATGTGTGATATATAACAACATTATCTTACAAATTATACAAATTATTTTGGTTTAAAGTTTTACGGGCAGCTACTTTTCAATTTCGGCCCTGCGGTGTGGTCAACTTCCGATTCTCGTACTAACGAGAGTACTATAATCAGATAAAAACATTACTCGTCAATTGTCAAAGCGAAAGTTGGAAATTAGCCACACCGCAGGACCCTGAAAAGGTAACAGTCGCCAACAAAACTTTAAACCAAAATAATTTGTATAATTTGTAAGATAATGTTGTTATATATCACACATCATTGTATTCGTTAAAAAGAACGCTACAACTTTTATCATATTAAAATTGTCATTTTACCGTGCAACAATTTATCATGTCTTTCCGCTCTCTAAAACATAGATAATATTTCTAAGTAATCACTGTGCTTAAACAATAAAATTTAGTCAGAGCCGTTTAATTTGATATTATATTTATTAGGTCTATCTCTATTACGAAATAAAAAGGGGTGGCCACTTATACGGGGACACCCTGTATATGATATAAACTGTTAAAGTTTATCTGACAATTTAATTATCGCCCTCATTGATATATATAAATATATATATGCTGTATATATATCAATCGCTATTAAATTCTGTTATAATCGTTATTTCCACTTTACTGCACTTCTGAATTTATATTTTGTTTAAAAAAAAATTATGAAATAATTTAAACGTATAGAAATATTAATTTCTTTTTGTAAAACGCACAATCATGCAATTGTATTAAATTTAAAAAGCACATGTTTTTTTGCGTAGTGAGTTCTATATATCTCGAAATTGCTTAAATAAATATAACATCATTCTTGACAACATCTCCCGTGTAAATATTTTTCATATGAACTTGCTTCATGAGTGTTAACTCTTGATCGATGATCGTCAGATAACGAACTGCGAATACATAGAGAAATATTGAATCACCATATTTTATATTCTATAGATCAGTTTTTTGCTCAAATATAATACAAATCGATTTAACTAAAAATTCTGCGAATTCAACCAAGTCTCGCAAAGGAAGATATAAAGGAAAAATACACATAGGAAATACTGCCGGTTCAATTACCGTGAATATACATCGACCAGTCACGTCGATCCGGAACGTATAACTTCTTGCGTTATACATAATCGTTTGGTGAATTTTTCTCGGTGGCACTCCGGTGGCGCCGCGCGTATCCGGAATTCCGCGCAATCCGATTTTATTGACGCATAAACGTTACGCGGCAGATACCGCGTAAATCCCCACGGTAGACTATAAAGGCCGTCATCTACGAGTCAGTTAATACTAATCCACCACGTCGCTTTACCGTATCGCCTTTAAAAGGATGCACGCGACGCGATCGTTTCCATAACAATTATCCGCATCGCTCGTGCGTGTCCGCGTATACGCGCACGATAAGACTGTGCATGCGAATGCGGATTTTTGGATCACGTAAAGCGAGATAGGAACGTGCCAGAAATATCGACATGTGACGCGTCATTAAGGCCAGATTGCCGTATCAGTGTTCGACGCTCGGGCGCGATTATGCAAATTCGCGCGGGTGGCTCGACAATTATTTCGAATTAAAACCAATCTTAATCGTGATTCGAATACGCGAAAGTAGTGTAGAGTCGAAAACTATATATACCATCGCGAACGGCGCACTGCTTCTGTGCGGAGCGTGTGATATATATATATATATATATATATATATATATATATAATTTTATTGTATTTCCAGTCGTCTTATTATCGAACAACGTTGTTTATTTCATATATTCATGAAATCGTCGAAGATTTATGTATCGAATATAAGAAGAGGAAATGTACACGCGCAACATAATCCTAAATTCCATTTCTACGTCATAAATATTTGAGATTCAAAATCCGGGAAAGAGTAGATGTCGGAAGATAAACTTCGCGTGGGCTTTTCCGATGCGCTCGAGAGGTCGAGTCTCATTTCTCTCTTCATCCACAATTCGCTGTTATATAGCGAGCGCTAATCACGCATCAATTTCGCATGGATTTCATCCTGCAGCCGAGCCGTATTAGCCGCCTTACGGAAGACAGTGAAATTCGCAACAATTATTATGCATGATTAAACGCGCGGCAGCCCGGCAGAAACGAACGATCGCGAGTGGCGCAAACATCGAGGGATGCGCGCCAACGTTTTGAGATAATTCCACCGCGGGACCGCATACTCCACCGCGAGATCCCCTTTAAGCAATGCACCGGGACGGGAAGTGCTTCATAATAATAATTATCTACGCATCAATTTGCGCGCGCGCGAGCGAGCGGTACGGCGGGAGGGAGGTGATACGCAACCTGGTGCGTGCAGGTGCCGACCGCGACGTTTACGCACTTGCGGGGTAACGTAAGTTACGAGAACGAGGACTACGAGAGAGAAAGAGAGAGAGAGAGAGAGAGAGAGAGAGAGAGAGAGAGAGAGAGCTGTGTAAACTCTAGGATCATATACCGCGATACAGACGAATTAACTGATGTACGTGCCGACTGGCCGCAGCCGATGTAATAGCTTAAGCCGTTTACACATCGTCGGCGTATGTAAACGCGTGCGCTTCACTCGCGCCCATCTCTCTCTCTCTCTCTCTC
>NW_012028723.1:0-7115 GCF_000956235.1 Wasmannia auropunctata | reverse complement strand
CTATAGATACACGTTCAGCCACTGGCACGTTTACCTTACATATTTCAAGATTTTTCGAGATTGAGATCGAGATCGCAGAAATCTCGTCTCGTCTCGTCTCGTCTCGTCACGTGCGCATTTCTACTGAAACAAGATCAACCTAAATAATTTAAGATGTAATTTTTTGTTTTAATATTAATAAAAGCAATACAGCAATGACACTAGACCGATATATAAAAATACAATTAGGAAAATGAAGGCGTTTTCGATATGAGCTAGAGCTTCCAGTTTCGTGCCTAATATTTCGAAATAAATTTATATATACTCGTACATATTCAATTTTACAAACTACGCCAATTAAATTTTCGATCTTGAAACGCAATTCAGCTGATATTTTTCACAATAAATTTTTTCAAGTATTTTAAGATGCATATATAACGTAAAAATATCTTATTAAAGTACTTGTCAATTTAATTTGTGATATTAATTGACTTATAGCATTCTTAAGATGTCATAAACCAATCACAGAGTCATATTAATATTTTAAGACATTATTTAAAACAATCTTAAAATAAGAGTAAACTATGTGAATACTAGCTAAAAATTGAAGATTGAATATACATACGAAAATTTTGTCATAAATGCAAAAAGTTCAAAGTACAAAAAGTAACGATAAAAGTATAATTCATTACCGTTACTTACCGAAAAAAAGTAACTATATTATCGTTACAGTTATCAAAAAAATCAAATAACGTCATTACCAATCCGTTACCAAAAAAAAATAACTGTAACGTTACAAGTAACGAGTTACTTCCAATCCCTGGTATATGCATATATAATAGATGTACGTATATCCGCGCGTGCATTTCGCGGGTCAATGTACGCCATGGATGCAGTTACTGAAACGAATCATGAAAGGACATTTGATGATACGATTTATACCTTGTATGTATACGCGCGCATTTCTCTTGTGAATATCTCAGGAATGGAGACGTCGATTTTTTTTCAGGGGGCACAAAAGAAGGTGTTTTCAATAACGCGATCTTATTTTATTCGCTGATAATGAATTTATTAAATTATCAACAACTCACAAATATTATTTAATCAGCTAATAATAAAGCACAAATAATATAAAAGAAAATACAATACGCATATTATATAATTGCTCGGGGAAGGATATAATACATCTTTGTCCGTGGCAGCAATGTGACAATCGGAAACGAGATTCAAGCCAGAAGAGATTAAGCTTTAAGTACGGGAATAAATCTTTACGTAGTCCGCTTTACCGAAGATAAAAGCTCGACGTTTAAAAAGTAATAGAATTCAAGAAAGTCCGGCGTCCGGTTGAGCCAGTTAACTCCTGAATTTATAATAAAGTCTGGATGAATAAAGGTGCGCTGTGATTTACTGCTCGACTAAAGATAAATAAGAAGTTGCCTCGTTCGATAAATCGTTTTCTTTCATGCTTTGTAATTAAGCAGAAGCGGCACTTTTATTGTTGCACGTATACATACGTATTATAATCGTTTTATTCGCTTTCTTTCTCTTCGCATCTCTTTTTCCCCCTCTTTTTCCTCTTCACTCTAGGGTAATTATTCTTAAAGTTAATTAATTAAAATTCTTTCAAACGCAATTGTCGGGGAAACTTTAAATTGCGAAACGGGCGAAACGTAATGTAGAATAATACGTAACAAGTTCATTCAAAATTGAATTAGGAATTTTTCTATTTTCGCTAAAAATGCGCAATATATTTTTGCATTCAATTATACCGACCGTTGGATCGAATTCTCTGGAGAATAAATTTACGAGAACGATGGGAATGGATTGATTTCGCGAAGAGCATGCCGCCGCGCGCGCGGCGTTTATATCGTTTCGCGACCATTTATATTATTTCGGGGGTACAAGATATACCGCAGATATCACCGGAAAAATCCATTTCGGTTTCAAGTCACTCTAGAGTCTAGACGATCTCTGGAGCGCCGCTCTGGCCCCCGAATCTTGTCGCCGGAAGTCGTACGTTGTCGATCTGACGGATGGCGCCAATAGATCGCAGCCACCTTTAACGCGGCACACTTCTCAGAACGAACTTTACGAGGGGAGACGAATACGTGAGAGAAAAAAAAGGAAACGTGAGCGAACGCCCGCCCGAATGGGAGAGGTATGAGGAAAAACGGAACGAGAAGCGAAACTGTCGGATCGACGAATAAGCGAGACGACTGCAGTGGCGAAGGAGCGCAGAACGAAACGCGTCGTGCCGGAAATAAATCGCAGACCTCGCTGCCATAATCTCGTTCGCATTGCCCGCCGCCGCGCTGCAAAAAGCTCGTGCAATACGGGACTGCCGGTTCGTTCTTCCCGATCGTGCATCGCCATTCCTAAAGAAGGCTCATCAGTCTCGAAATAATGTCGAGCTCTTTTTACGGCAAAAGTGATTTCGCGTTATAGACAATAACTCGAAGATGACAATACTGCTATTGATCGCGTAGCACATCGGTAAGCTGAAAGATTAATGAATGGAGAAACGTATCCCCCGCTTGCAACAGATGCAACAGAAGGCAGTCCCTAATTGGACCTTTGAGCGAGATAACAGCATAAATCGGTAATAATATTCATACATTTTGGGGACTATAACTCCAACTTTCTTCTTATTCGCGCAGAATTCTTTTGACACAAAAATAAAATTTTAGTCATCTTCTCCTTTTATGATCTTTCTCTTCGCAGCTATAAAAGAAATTATTGCAATAATCTCGCTTCGATTTTATATCAACTATCTTTGAAAATGAAGAAAATGTTATTTATATCTCTGTAAAATATTACGCATTTAGTCCTATTCAATTATACAGCTTTCATATATATGTTTGATTATCTATTTTTGACAGTACGAATTGTTAACATATGATTCTATAATGTTTTCTTTTGTCGTTATAGTTAGATACTCGTCATGTTCGTTGATGAAACGTTAAGTACATTCGTAACGATAGAGTGATACGGTATCGCATAAAGTGATAACACGAATTACATTACTGCGATATATTAACGCGTGACGGACTCGCGTAATTGAAACATTTAACACCCCATTACGGTAAATACGCGTACTTCGCAGCGAATTAGCTACTTGTAATTACGGGTTTGTGTATACACGCGGTTCCAATAAACTTTATATCTTGCCGCTTGACAAATATTGCTTTGATACTGTAAACTTCATGCTCCATAAATTCGTAGTATAATTTATACAGTTAGATTACGCAATAAGAATTATATAAATATCATTATATGTATATCATAATATTATTATATCACTATATAAATTGACCAATTCATAAATTATAGATGTATATGAATATTAATATATTGGCATACACATAAATTAATTCATAAGTCTTACAATTAGTTTATTAGTTTTTCTGTTTTTTTTTTCGCAATTTCTTGCGCTTAGAATTTATTAATTAATTCCTTTAAATATTCTTAATAGTTTTTAAATTGTAAACTGAAAAGTTTTAGTTAGTTAATATAAAAATAAAATTAGAAAATATATTATATAAAAATAAAAGAATGGGAGAAGCTTTATGGCGTGCGCGTAATATATGGTTTAAAGAAAATATACTTGCAAAAGATATTTCCGCCATACGTGTTTACATCAAATAAATCAGAGATATAGCGAAAGTTTATGCATTGGCTTTCGCCTGAGTAATACCGGAATTTGCTTGTGATCATAATAACGGAAACGAGTTATGTCCCTCGGAAAAGAGTCGTAAACCTGTAATACGTACGAATCTTCCGCATTCCGAATTCCGAAGAGATCGAAGTCGATAATCTTCTAAAGAGGATTATTTGATAGTCATCCTACTGGCTGAGATTCGCTACAACTTTCCGCGCGGAAATTTATCGGAGGTATTATAAAGGATTCATGGATGGCGGTGCAAACTCTCTTCACAGATTGTTGACCTTCGTGCACGCGGATTAGTAGATGGTGCACGCCAGAACTATAGCACGGAGAGACTTGAGGGTTAAGAGGCTCGATGAAACTCGACGGCGATGTTTGTAATGTATATCCTGTGATTCACTTACCTAAAACAGAAATAAAACGTTTATTAGTATATTGATAAAAATATTTGTTTCGCATATGTTTAAGGAGGTATTCTAGTCTAGCAGATCGGAAAAATTGATTTTTTTTACATATTTTGCAAGTATTTGATATGGAAAATATGTCTGCAAAAAGATTTAGCCCGATTCGCAAAATTAACAAAGTTATAGGCCGGTATTCATAGTCAATTCTTACATTTAAGATCGTTTTAAGTATAGTCTTAAGATGTTACAAGCCAATAACAGAGCCGTATTAGCATCTTAAGACATTACTTAAGACGACCTTAAAATAAAAACCGACTTACGAATACCGGCCATAGCACTTGATAAAGAGCGGTCTCAATCTATGTAATCAACACAAAAAACTTTTTTTGTATTGATTGAAAAACGTTTTTTTCGAAACCACGTTTTTCAAATTGGTGCACATGATATTTCAAAAACCAATTGACCAATCAATTCGGGCTTGTGCACATATCTTCAGCATATGCGTGGCTATAGCCCCTACCTCGATCAAGTCAGAATATGTCTTTTTTAATTTTTACAATCATTTAAAGTTGAAATAAATGGCAAAAATCTAAACTTAATTTTCAAAATGATGTCAATTTTTGAATTTTTAGTATTTTTTATGTTCTGATACCAGCTATAGTTAAACTCATACTAATTAAGAATTTTTTTGATTTTTTTGTTTTAAATGAGCAGAACAGCCGAAATTATGTGCACCGTGGACCAATCTTTTTTTTCACGACCTCAGTATAATATTGTATACAGCGCTTATTTATAGTTATTTTTAAATACAAATATTTTGAAACATACTTCAAATATGTATAAATACCTATGTAGGAAAAAATAATTAAATAACACACTTGGATTTGCAATATACTAAACAAATAATCGCGCTATATTAATTACGATCTACAAGATAACGATATATGTATAGGTATAATTTCATACAATATATGTATAGATATATTTCAAAGCGAGAGAAATATTAACAAGAAATAACAAGAATACGTTATAATCAAACACGTTTGCATAATCCATATAATATACAGAGTGTTCCCGGGTTAAATCACCAAACTTAAAATATAAATTCAGGACCTGAAAATAAACAAAAATTTTTCTCTGGACGTATGCTCGCTAACGTTTCTTTCAAAAGATATTTACTTAAAAAGAAGAAGTTACAGAACTGTATGAATGAATAATCGAAATATCTTTTGTTTTTATTTTGAAGCTCGAAGGTGCAAGCATGCGAAGAAATTACGGACGCACAATGTCAGTCAACCACTCGTTCTATCATTGATAGGTGCAATGCTTATCTCCGGACTGGGGGCCATCATTTTGAGCAAAATATTTAATGTAATAACTAATTTTGATTATTGATTGTAAGGCAATAAAGAAAATATACCTTATTTCGACTTTATTTCGACATTATTTATTTATACAGTTCTGTAACTTCATAAGTAAATATCTCTTGAAAGAAGCGTTAGCGAGCATACGTCCAAAGGAAAATTTTTGTTTGTTTTCAGATCCTGAATTTATATTTTAAATTTGGCGGTTTAACCCTGTATAATATATGTATAAGATTTAACATTATAATTAAACAATATTATGATAAATAAAATTGAAGGGTTTGCCGCAAGAGTGGGCTGACCCACATTTTAAAAACGGCGAAAACGAACTTTAAAAACTTCAACTTTAGAGTTTATTTTTTCTCCGTTGTTGTAAAATATAAGTTAGCTCATTGTTGCAGCAAGCCCTTCAATTATAATTCACTTTCATAGAATGAAAATGACAATTTATCGGATTGTAATTAACCATTAGAAATAAATTCTTAAACATTTGACGAGTTTTTCAGTGGTCAATTTTTCATCGCCTCTCTTCGCGTTTGATTAGTAATATTTTCTAAGACTCCCTCACTTGCGTTTAATCCGCTCTGCTTATCTCTCATCGAGCCTAATTTCATTTTTTATGCTCTTCCTCCTCGCGGCAAACACCGTTAAACGTTACAGGGTGCGCGCTCCTTTACCCCGGTGGTTTCATTTCCCCCGCATTTGTCGACCCTCTCGCTCCGCTTTACCCCACCGCATCTTGGATTGTTGACCCACCTTCGGGCGATTCTCATCGAGAGGAAAATAAACGAGCCACTTCATTCGTGATTTTGCGGCAAAGATTTTATTGGCGTTGCGGTTTAAACCAATATTTCCACGCTCGCATCTCTTCGAGGATATAAAAGTTACATATTTTCTTATAATATTTATTTCTTTTAGTGTTGCTACCTCATGTGTACACACATCAAAGATTTTTTTTAGCTTGATGATTATTATTTTGAAATTAGCAAACATATACACAGAGAAAACGATTTCTTTGGATTTAATAAATTTTATTGTATTCAAACAAATTTGATATTTGGAATGTTGAATCAATAAGTACAATTGTTTCAATGTCAAACAATGTATATCTTTGTCTTAAATAAATTGCGTAAAAAGAAATTTCTCTTTTTTATTTTATTTTATGATTACATGTTAATTATTATTTTAAAGTTCAATTTGTGTTTACTATTTCGCATATTTTATTAATTACAATTACGCAGATTTATAATTTTTGAAAACGCATCGACGAGATTCGAACTTGAGATCCCTAGAATAACAAACTTGTACGCTAACGCTAATGATTACTTTGTATAAAGGACTAATTCTTTCCATTATATATTCTAGGATAGTGTAATAAAACTGTTGGTTATTATTGCTGGTACTGCCTTCTACAGTAATAGTTATGGAATGATTAAATAATAAAATTTCTCAATAATCATGTATTTTTTCAGACAGCATTGCTTACAGTTAAATTTTTTAACTATTACTGTATTTTTCAGCAAACATTATTATTATTTTAGTAAGCATTTACGAGTTTAGATTAAAAGTTGAGAATGAGCGTAAATTCAGAGACTGTTATTGTTTTTTGAGTCTCAGTGTATAAATAAATTATTTGTTTCGTTGTTCGTATTTATTGTAATCAAATAATACATGATTTGGTTGAAAAGATCGGAAGAGCACACG